>NC_071266.1:22476165-22493665 GCF_023375685.1 Ictalurus furcatus
TTAACTAAGAAATGGGGCAGTGGTTAAAGGCTCTGGGTTACTGATCAGAAGGTCAGGAGTTCAAGCCTCAGCACTGCCAAGCTACAACTGTTGGGCCCTTGGGCAAGGCCCTGAACCTCAATTGCTCAGTTGTATAAATGATATAAATGTAAGTCACTCTGGATACTGCTACTGGATAAGGGCATCTGCCCTTAAATGTAAATAAACCACAATGGAACATGCTGTTGTAGGAAACTAATTAGTACCAGGCTGGTGTGATGCAGCCCAACTCAAATTGGAGTCACTATTACCACCCCAAAGTGGATTCTTTTCCTACAATAGCACATTCCCCTTATACTACACCAATTACCAGGTTTTAATTTATTAATGGACAACACGTACTTTTTAACCGTTTATAGTTACATTTAATGTTGTGGAATATCCTCAAGATTTTCTCTCTCTCTCTCTCTCTCTCTCTCTCTCTCTCTCTCTCTCTCTCTCTCGGAGTTAATAATAAGACAAAAAACACAGCTTGTCATGTTACTGAGAAACTGGAAACTGTCCTGCAGGCTTTCCTGTGGTGAAAAATGTACTGTTGCAAAGTGCTGACATTGGAGACTCCTTCCATAAATGTTAAATAAACATTTCCTTATGAGAAACTTCACCACATCATTGTCTGCAAATATTTCTTCGTTAAATACCAAGACAGTTTTATCCGTTTGTCATCAGCCATAGATTATGCAGATAGTCCTGCATATAAGTTGAACGTTTTTAATATAAATTTGAATTACAGCCGGCCAGTCAGATTGTTTTACACCACGGTGATATGCTAAAACAAATGTTAAAAATGAAATCTAATCAAATGAAATTTGTATTGTTTATTTACCAGAATACTGTAAATAGTCTGTACATATATAAAATTGTGAAAAAAATATTGTTGTTTAAATTAATTAATTAATGTGAAATTCAGTATCACAGTCGGTGCATTTCAATCAGCTCACTAGCTCCCTAGGTCGTGAATTATTATTCATATGTACATGAGTTCAGGAACTCTTAAAGACTCTGGCTGCAGTATTATAAAATACAGAATTTAACTGCACACTGGCTGCTAAGAATGACGACAAAGCCAGCAAAGCTTGCGGTTCAGTCTCCGTGTTGTTGTGTGTACGATCAAAGTACCGTAACGGTCATATGGTAGGGGCTTGACGAATCAGGGAAGGATACGCGATGATCCAGAAGACCCAATCAGTGGGTGAATGTGAGCGGAGCCACGCCTTCATTTTTAGAAGTCTTTGTTTTGGTCTGTTTACACTGAAACGTGAGCCCGGAGCTTTCAAACTAAAACGGGGTCTTCGGTGTTTCCAAAAGTCTCAGTTTTTGAGGGTGGAAAATGCCGGAGTAGTGTAGATGACAGGCGTAACCATAGCAACAGTTACGTGTTTTAAAACGAAAACGCATTAGTGTAAACGGGGCCTCAATTTCCGCCAACATGACTTATGTACAACGTACTTGCATTGTAAAATTCCACCACAGGACCGATACTTTTCTGACATTATATATATATATACAGTGAGGGAAAAAAGTATTTGATCCCCTGCTGATTTTGTACGTTTGCCCACTGACAAAGAAATGATCAGTCTATAATTTTAATGGTAGTTGTATTTGAACAGTGAGAGACAGAATAACAACAAAAAAATCCAGAAAAACGCATGTCAAAAATTTTATAAATTAATTTGCATTTTACTGAGGGAAAAAAGTATTTGACCCCCTCTCAAGCAAGGTCCGCTGCTCAAGAAAACACATATACATGCCCGTCTGAAGTTTGCCAATGAACATCTGAATGATTCTGAGAACAACTGGGTGAAAGCGTTGAGGTCAGATGAGACCAAAATGGAGCTCTTTGGCATCAACTCAACTCGCCGTGTTTGGAGGAGGAGGAATGCTGCCTATGACCCTGGAACACCATCCCCACCGTCAAACATGGAGGTGGAAACATTATGCTTTGGGGTTTTTTTTCTGCTAAGGGGACAGGACAACTTCACCGCATCAAAGGGACGATGGACGGGGCCATGTACCGTCAAATCTTGGGTGAAAACCTCCTTCCCTCAGACAGGGCATTGAAAATGGGTCGTGGATGGATATTCCAGCATGACAATGACCCAAAACACATGGCCAAGGCAACAAAGGAGTGGCTCAAGAAGAAGCACATTAAGGTCCTGGAGTGACCTAGCCAGTCTCCAGACCTTAATCCCATAGAAAATCTGTGGAGGGAGCTGAAGGTTCAAGTTGCCAAACGTCAGCCTCGAAACCTTAATGATTTGGAGAAGATCTGCAAAGAGGAGTGGGACAAAATCCCTCCTGAGATGTGTGCAAACCTGGTGGCCAACTACAAGAAACGTCTGACCTCTGTGATTGCCAACAAGGGTTTTTAAACCAAGTACTAAGTCATGTTTTGCAGAGGGGTCAAATACTTATTTCCCTCATTAAAATGCAAATCAATTTATAACATTTTTGATGTGCGTTTTTCTGGATTTTTTTGTTGTTATTCTGTCTCTCACTGTTCAAATAAATCTACCATTAAAGTTATAGACTGATCATTTCTTTGTCAGTGGGTAAACATACAAAATCAGCAGGGGATCAAATACTTTTTTCCCTCACTGTATATACATATATATATATATATATATATATATATATATATATATATATATATATATATATATATATATATATATATATATATAATATAAATTTGTTAGCTTAATCACACACATTTCTGTCATGGTACTTCAAGCAGAATCATAGGCAAGCTAGTGGATTTTTTAAATCATTAAACACTTAAAAGTCATTAGACTCAAACATACCATGTACAGAACGTCAAATAAAGTTAAAACCCGTTAATGTAAGTTATCATTTGCGAGCTAAACAATGATAACAAGCTACTTGCATTAGTAGACAAAGTTGGCTGAGAGATCGTCCACCATTTTTTATTTATTTATTTATTCGAGTTGAAAGGCTTCATAAAATATGATGCCATTTCCAGTAAGGGAACATAGTGAGCATCGATGCTCCCTGGTTTTTTCTTTTACGGAGTGAACGTTCCAGTGCACTGGAAGGATTTGAGACAGCTCTTAAAATGGCCGACTCCTTGATCAGTGCCCTGACTACTGAACTAGGGAGCTGATTGAGATGCACCTAGTATTTAGTGTGTATATATATATATATATATATATATATCATGGTGGTTGTGCACTTGAACAGCTAATGACTGATACCTGACAAATAAGTGTGAGTTTTCAATTTCAATCTGCTTTATGAAATAAATTGTACTGTAAGAACATTTACACTAATCATCGTTATTTGATAAACTATCCAGACTAATCAAAAACACATTCAGATTTAGAACAAGCCATCCTATAAGACGTTATCATTTAAGCAGCTTATTAAATATTTGACCCCAATGTGGTCCTCACACTCGAGCTCCACCAGCGAGAGGCCTGAATCTGAATGGTGCTTTTGTGCGATGTGTTTGTCTCTCTCGCCCGGTTAATAAGGTAGTGATGACGGCAGTCGAGCGCGCTTGACCTCTGCCAACATGCTTATTACGGTGGGTTAAATTTGAGAAGAGGAAGGTCTCAATCAATCGAAATATTATTGCTCCTTTTCTCCACCCGACTCCACTCTTTTTTTTTTCTCCTTCTTTTTTTTTTTAAAGCATCCGGTATTGAATGAGTGCATTGGCGTGTGTAGTGAGTAACAGGAGCTTTCTGAAAAGGTGTGTGTTTGAGAGGGAGTTAGTTTTAAAAGTGGTGACTAAAATGAGAAGCAGCCCAATGGCCAAAACCAAAGCACACTCTCTGTGGTGAAGGATTGACCAAAATAAATACGCAATGTATATAGACGTACAAGAAGAGGTGAAGATTACGTAACAATCTTGAGACACTGCTGAGATCTATAGAGTTGAGTGCAAAAGTTTGTGCACCCTTGGAAAGAATAAAGACAACTGTATTTTAAATTTAAATTATACCATATTTCTTCAGTAACAAAAATGGTCAAACAGTATATACCATGTTCTTTATGTTCTTCAACTGTTTTTATAACATTTAAAAAATATATATTTTTGATAAAGAACTTTTTTATGTCATACAATGTTTATATAAAACAATATTTCTGGCGAACGAAAGGGTGACAGCAAAAAAAATTCAAATTATTCTGTTGATTTTGCCCTTGAGTTTTGGATTGTTATCTTGTCGCAGACTTGGATTTATTTATTTATTTGTTTATTTATTTATTATTTTTACATTTTTAGTTACATTATAAAATATAGTTGCATTTGCTTGTTTTATATTCATAAACCATGCAGTATTTTTCAAACTTGCCCATAAATAACATATTGATAACATGAATTCGCATTATATTTATTTAACATCAGATTTATCATAATTAACCTGTATTACAGTTATCCAAAAATATTGACTTCAGACACCGAAGTCAAAATGTACTTATCACACTCAGACACTCCTACATGTAAACACGAAGTAACCCGAGTCAGTAATACACTGTGCACAATGAACAACTGCCCTTTAGCACAGCTCTCATTCCTATCAATCCATCACATCAGATATTGCCTACACGCATCAAGTTGTCGGTCACAGATTGGTCACTTCCTACGACTAATATAAAACCTAAACTTTAACCATCTTTGAACAGATATGCCTGCTTTGTCCCCAGTGAATCCATTCACTCAATATTATGCAAAAGCATGACCCTTGCATGCCTTCCCAAGTCCTGAGAGCCGGTCCGAAGCTTTTGTCCTCACAATTACAGATGATAATTGCCATGTAATGAAGTTAAGGATTTGTAGGATTTATGGGCTAACATTGGCTGTGTTTCTTGTCCCCCAGATTTCCCCTTTTCTCACCCTGTATCGTTTTAAACCAGCTCCACCCTTTCACTGTTACACAAAAGAAACGCAGACAATATGTGGCAGGCCGGCCATTTCTTTTACACCATTGCTCTGTTGTTTTTCACCTTTTACTTCCCCTCCCCTTCTCTCCTCTCTTCTAACTAGCCTCATTCTTTTCTCCACCTCTAATAGCACACAGCTCTTTTGCTCTCCTTTCTCTCTCGGAGATGGCTTCGGGAGGCCGGGGTTTAGTGGATGCTCTCTTTTCATTCGCCCAATAAGCTGTGAAATGCTCCTGCTGTTTAATGGTGTCTAATGATTACCACTTACACTACCTTAGACAATGCAAACGAGGCCTAAACTACCCGGGGGAATCGCATGCGCTGCTCATGCCACCAAGTCTCATAGCAACTCGGTGAATGGGGGACGAGTTTTAGAGCGAATCGTGGGGATGCAGTAGTGTCACGTTTTCAAAGAAAGCTCTGCTCTTCTCACACAGGGGGAGCATGATGGAGTGTTTCGGACACTCCTACTGTACCCAGGTGACCTCTGACCCTGGACCGAGCTCAGCCGAATTCTATTAACTGAGTGCAGGGGTTCAGTTCAACCTCTGACCTCGCTGTAGACTCCCAGCAAACACCCCCACACAAGCCAAAAGACTTCAAACGGATATGCAGGAGCGCACAGGGTTAAATATTTGCAGGATTTTCTAGTTTTAACGACGACTAGCGAGGGATATGTTTTTGCATACAAAATTTAGATTTGGCCGTGGACAAATCAATAATGCTTAAACCTAAAGAGAAAATATAGGTTTATTATGCAGTGACTGTTAAATTTGTCTTTAAATGTGATCCTCTGGCTTTCCTCTCTTGCAGGTGGATTAGGAGACGCTGCTAGCGTGGAGAAAAGCAGAGGTGATAATCTGCTGAACTTCAAACAGACCTACTGCTCTGCTCCTCTCCACATCCCCTCAGGGCTCCAGCCATCTCAGTGTGTGTGTGTGTGTGTGTGTGTGTTTTGTCATCTAAACTGAGTCTTTGCTTAGTCCCTGAGCGAGACACAGAGAAAGAGACGCAGACATGCTGCCAAAAAGGCCAGCGGCAGCAATTAGGGAGCAACGCTTGATGCAAGGACGAAGACGAAAAATTTCTAGTGACGAAAAGGAATATTTTCCATTTTCTAGTAGCGGACAGATCTGGAAATAAATTCTAACAATTTCTTCAGGATTATACAGACAGGTGACAAATCAAAGGAAAAGACATTAGGGCCATTTATGTATTTATTTATATCTTTTTTTGATGTGGTTTGTGTCCATTTGTCCTCTTTGAGAGAAGCATCACTGCAAACCAATCCAAAGTTTTTCTTCATCCCATGATGGGCATGGTGTCTTCTAAGATGACTCCGCCCCCATCTACAGGGCTCAAGGGCTCACTGAATACTTTGATGAGGATGAAAATTGAACACGTTGAACGTGTTCATCCCTTCAGGACTGTTCCAGAGACTTGTAGAATCGATGCCAAGGTGTATTGAAGATGTTCTGGTGGCTCAAGGTGGCTCAACACCTTACCAACACACTTTATTTTTATTAAAATATCTTATTTCATTTGAATATCTAAGGCTTTTCAGTTATGGAGAATAATGTGTCATTCCTGATTTGGACTCTTGACTATGTTTATATCATAAGCAAAGACCATCAGTAGCCATTTTTTCATTTGGGCTGAAGATTTTAGGAATATGCTTTTGACTAATATTTGTTGTCGTTTTTCACGTTTTGAATAATCAAAGAGTGATCACGTTTCTGAATTATCAGTTAGAAAGCTGAAATAATTTAGAAATTGAAACGTCATAAAGAACTGGCTTTTTTTAAAAAAAAAAAAAAAAAAGAACGAAGACATGATCAATGATGATGCGTTTTTGTTTTTTTCAAAATTATAACAATATATTAAAATTGAGGTTAGGAATAGGGGTGGAGTTTGAGCGTGTGACTTTTCATATAATTGATTTGTATAAAATAATTCATAAGGTTTTTTTTGTTGTTGTTTTTTTTTAAAATTGAGATCATGTAGAATTTTTTTAAAACTTAGAGATATGACTGTGTGCTTACCTGGGACTCTTTTGATGCCCTGTCATTGCTCCTACTCAGAACATCCCTATTAGTGTCTTACCACATTTCCAGAAATACATGTAAAATTTGAGGAAGCACCAGGATACAAGCACACCTATTCTGAGATGCCATAATAGCTAGACAGACTTCTCCATCATTAGTGCTTCGTTACCAGCAGGGCGACACGCGGAGCACTTTACAGGGACAGATGGCAGCGTAACCCACTCTCCGGCCTCGTGCCAATCTGCTCCTGCTGAAGGACCAGAAACACTGCCATCCAACCAGGTGGAAATTATTTCCCCTGAGGAGAAAGTCTCCTATCTGACACTGCACGAGTAGCGGCTGAGAGAGAGATGGCCTCTGGGCTGGGGGAGACCCTGTAAAGTGACCTACGGTGAGGCAATCTGTCATGACTTAGGTAATTATCCTCTTTGTGTGTGTGTGTGTGTGTGTGTGTGTGTGTGTTAAATATGAAGTGAGGCATGCAACGTTCTTACGCTTACAGAAAAGTCACATGAACGTTATCACAATTTACACATGTGGCTTTTTAAACCCATTTTTATAACAGGTTTATCGCATATCATTCACAAAATCACACGTGGGAAGAGATGTGAAGACGTCGTAAAGACATACATGGAGAATAGAGGTGATTAAAATAAAGTCCTCCATTATTACTTTCCGGACTTTTTTTTTTTTTTTACTTCAAGTTCATTATTCTCTTCCTCTGGCTCTCTTAAGCATCTAAAGTCCTAGCCCTGTGTTGTGGCTAAGACGGTCTCTTTGTTTTTGTTTGATCAGGAAGATTAGAACCCTGCTAAGAGATCTGGCATACAGTATCATATGAGCTTATTTTCGTAGTTGACCTCTGTGTTGGGTGAGCAAACACAGTGCTGGTGATCTAATTGCATTATATTGGGGCTATCACCAGTCAAATGTTTGCTAAAACAACAGCTTAACACAGGCTGCCCTAATTGAGCTTCACACCACCGCAATCTGTTGTGTGTGTGTGTGTGTGTGTGTGTGTGTGTGTGTGTGTGTGTGTGTAGGAAGGCAGAGAGAGAGAGAGAGAGAGAGAGAGAGAGATGTTACGAGTAAACACTATCATGTCACGTTTGTGGATCATCAGACTAACAATCAGACGAGATAATCACAAAGAAAGACATCAAGACACTTTAACTTGATTTTTATATTTTAAATTAACTTCGGATTCCTGGCATGTACTATAACGTATTAAAAAGTATCACAAATATTCAAACTCAACAGAAAAATTGAGTCCATTGATGTTCATCTGAAACTGTGAAGAAGGCTTTAAGCCCCGCCCATTTCACAAGCATGCCATGTTACGTCATGTCACATCATGGCATCTCCGAAAAGCTTGTTTGTTTGTTTGTTTGTTTGTTTTTTAAAGCTTCATTATGATATACACATCAATTTCCTTTGGAAACCTTCGAACCATGATTAAAAATTTTTATTTTATATATATATGTTATATATATATATTCAGAACCAAAAATGTCATATTCTAGATGCATTCATTTAAACTGAGATGTTAGTCCCTATCCCTATTTACAAGCTTATTAGAGAGGAATTTTTTTTATTATTTGTAATATTTATGAGTATTTATTTTATACTGAAAATAGGACAAAATGATTTTTACAACAGCTAATGATGTTTTCTTTGTTAAAAAGAAATACCCGTCAGTATACCCATTCGGATGAGACGTTAAACCGGGGTCCTGACTCTCTGTGCTCATTAAAAATCCCAGGACACTTATAGTAAAGAGTAGGGGTGTAACCCCGGGGTCCTGGAGAAATTCCCCAATTGGCCCTTCTCTATCATGTCCCCCATCTCTGAACTGTCTACATCACTCTCTCCTCTACACTAATAGCTGGTGTGTGGTGGGTGTTCTGGTGCACTACGGCTGCCGTCACATCATCCAGGTGGATGCTACACACTAGTGCTGGTTGAGGAGATTCACCCCTCACCCCCCTGTATTATGTAAAGCACTTTGAGTGTCTACAAAAGTGCTATATAAATCTAAAGAATTAAAGGAATTAAATGATAAATAAATGACATTTTAAACAATACAGTTCTGTGAATCTATTTATATGAAGAGTGTGTTGACAGTGAAATTTACATTTGAATTCTACCACGATACCAAGACTAGATTTCTGGTTGCACAAAAGTATCTACATGTGTGTCTCATTTGAAGAAATATTTTGATCCGATGCAAAACAAATCCCACGTAACGTAAGAATATCAGCACTCCACTGGCCAAGATTTATTGCCATATCTACTGTTTAAACAAACGGAGCTTTTCGCCTGTAACGTCTCGCTGTAATAGACTTTTGGTTTACGGTAAGTAAAAGGCTGAACAGCAGATGTGACGCGCCTTCACCAGCAGGTGAAAAAACAAACATCGAGTGGACTATCAAAAGTTAATAACACCATTAACTAGGAAAAGAAATCACACACGTGCTAATTGGCCCTTGTGTTTGTGGTGATGATGGCTGAGCTTCATGGCCTTCTGCTTGCTAAATGAACGTTAATGAGGAGTAGTGGGGATCACAGGTCGCTGCTGTAACAGTAACCGTTCGAACATTCGGCGATGTAGCTTCGTCTGCATGCAGTGCTAACGTGATAGGTAATGTGTGCGTGAACGTGTGCACTTCTGTTACTGCATAAATAATAGACATGAATAATGAATCAGGTATTTGGACGTGTCTGAAATTAATAATGCATTCTCTTTTAACGTAAGCCATGTTTAAAGCTATAATGAGGCCATTGACTGCTTAATGACAGTTTGGCATTTGCGGTTATAAGCTCCCTACGGAGGTGCAGGCCAGAGCACCCCCCCCCCACACACACACACACACACACACCCCCACCCCCATCCGTCTCTATTTCTCCGTCTCAGAGCACCGTCTCTATCCTGACGCGTACGCCACCCATGTCCTGTTGGCTTTGTAATTATAACCCATGAGGATTTTTTTTTTACTGGGACACTGGCTCTGATAGCAGGGGTGAAATTTCCCCAGGTTGGATTTAGGGATTTTCAAGGGAAGTTTGGAGAATTTTCAGGCAGGAAGCAGAACCATATGGGCTGCACTCGGCCTGCATTCTTTGGGATATTACATCTGATGAGCAAGGAATAAGGCACTTCCTCGAACAAAAAAAAGGGCATCTGAGTGACTTACATGCTTTATATCTTACACTTAAACGCCTATTTTGATTACTGAGATATATCTTCAAGAAATTCCAAAGAAATTTCCTGTGGTTAATAATATAAAAATGATTTCAGTGGAGGAGAGATCATTTGTTTTAATCCATTAGTTCAGTGCAAGAATAAATACGCTCATGCTGTTATCTCATTTACATTAGGACGTTGTAAAAGAAAAATTACATATTGAAAATATTTACTGTATACAGTATAAAGATCGAACAAAAAAATCTAATCAAAGGTATGGAATTAAACTATATTAAATTAGTTTAAAAATGCTGCAAATTAATACCCAGGAATGTTGAGCAATAATGAAACACAAGTATGTTAACGGTAGCATTGGTGAGGAAATGAAGCATCAGATAGGTTTAATATGTGGTTATTAATATGTCAAAAAAAATGTATAGTTTTTGTTTCTTTTTATAGACCACATATGTAACTTTAATTCCACTTTTTGTTCCTCCAACATCCCTGAGTCTTTGATCTCGAGTGTGAGCTATAGGGTAGTCGAAGAGATCACTTAAGCCTTTTCTTTTGCCTCTCCGCTGCAGTTTGAGGTAACTAATACCTGATTAAATCCCAGCTCAGACAATGGGCTCGGTGGTGGTGACTGATGTAGGCCTTTGCTCCACTGGGGGTTGGTAAGTGGATGAAGGTCAGCCCTGTAAGGGATACCCACTTTATCCTTTCTCCATGAGGGCGACTCACTCCTGAGGGAACCAGCCGCCATCCCATAGGTCCTGCACAGCCCTGAGCACTCGGGCCACATTTTGGCGATTGAGATAACAGCCTGCTGCGCTCTTTGAAAATGTATGGCGAGATGATGAGACAGATGGCAGGAGAACAGTCCTACTATCTGGAGACCTAATGAAAATAATCAGGAACAACTGATCACTCGTAGAGCGTCCATTCCTCGCAAGACACTTGGGTCAATTACTGCAACAATTTAGGAGTAAGCGATCTAAAATTAAGAATGTAATTGCTTTTTTTCCCCCATCATAATTACAGCTTACTCGCTTGACTGATTTCCAGAATATGATATGCTCCAGTGGTGTTTTTTTTTTTTTTTTTAAATTTCCAAGGATTTCTTTGTTCTTTGAAGCAGTTAGAGAGGGTCTCCATCGATACATTGAACTCAAGGTCCTGCACCGACCGGGGTGTCTTTCCAAACCAGGCATCTCACACACACTCACACACCCCCTCCTCCATTGTGTTAACCAATAGGACCCCCTTCGGAGTGTCAGAGCCCCCAACAAAGAGTGCTGAGCCTCTCAGAACAACAACCTACAAGGCTTGAAAGCAATGCTAATAGATAATTGTGACGGCTAAGGATTAAACTGAGAACTGACTAGTCGAGAAACAAAGGGGTAAATAATCTGTGAAACAGAATCAAATGCAAAGCTTCTGAGCAGAACCTGCTTGAAAGCTTTTTTGTTGTTGTTGTTGTTGTTGTTGTGATCCCAGCAGTGGGTGGAGGACTTGGAGAATTTGGTCAGCAATCATGTAAAACATCAGTTAAATTCAGAATCTCTGCTGGAAGTGATGGAGCTAAATTAAATGGCTTACAGCGCGAATCGGCGCTGGTTAATTGGTGAGCCGCTGTGAGAGGAAAAAAAAAAAAGAAAAGATTTGAGCAAAATCCCAGCTCAGGTTTGAGTAATGATCTGCACCATCGTGCTGAAGGCAATTGACCTTTCCTAAAGTGAGTTCATGTTATCTGAGGATCTTACGCACTTAAAGACACCTATTGACTCTTCTAAAGACCTGATTACACTCAAACTTTGACCCATCTACTAATTGATGGTGAGGAATAACTACTGAGGACATTTTCCCTCCGGCTAGAAACCCAGATATATTTAAAGATTAAAACATTTGGGGGCATGCTGTTATAAGAAAATAATCAACGATGGGGGTGGTGTGATGTCATCGAATCTGAGGCCTGAAGATTATTTATGCTAACAGCATGTCCTGAAGTGTTTTATTCTTTTTATACTACAGTCATGTTTAATGATCAGAGTACTTTTTATCCATTTATTGTTACAGTTGATATTAGTGAACAAAGTTATAAGACAAAAAATGTAGCTTGTCAATGTTACAGAGTAAATAAAGAAAATAGACCAACACCTTCTGACCAATCAGAATGGAGCATTCAACAATGTTATGTTACATATTTATAATATATATATATATATTGAATCTACATGAAGGGAAGATAAATACCTTTTGCTTTTAAATGTGTTTAAGGCTGTTACGAGAAAGTGTGCATGTATTTTTCCAGCAATGAGGCAACATACCCATCATTACAGAATGCAACACCCGTTCATTAGGCGGAGTCGCTGGATTCTCATGGAGCTCTTTTCCCTCCCCCATGTTTCTCCTTTTTGTTCTCCATCGACCAGGTAGGGAAATGAAACAATGATGGTCTCACACAGTAGTTCTTCAGTGAGATCTACGCCCATTACCTCTATGCCTTTGTCACTTACAACACCTCCAGAGGCCATTATGCTCCTTTATCTGTCAATTAAGGCAAGGCAGGAGCTGTAACGTCCACGTGAGACCTGCGGGCAGCTACATGAAAGTGTTCTTCAGGGATAATTAACTTAAATAAGCAGCCCCGATGCGGATATGCTCAGCATAAACTGTTATTATTATGCCCACTGCTTTCAGTTATGTTCTCATTCGCCAGTCACGTGTACTGTGATTGAACACTTTCAGAAATATCCCATCCATTTCACATGTGTTTACATGAATCGTGTGTGATCACGTGAAAGCTGCATGTGTGAACTCAACTTAAACACGCACGAGATCAGGTGAGTACTATGTCATCACGTAGTCATTACATATGGAAAATGAAATCACATGCCCTACAGGTGAATATCATGTGTAAGTAAATCACATGTGAATAAAGGCATAGTAAATAAATGAAAATAGATGCATCATGAAAGGGAACGGGAAGTAAAAGGGAAAACTGGTTATTAAAATAAATGAATTGTGTGGAAAGAAAATCAAGATACGGAATGAATCAATAAGTGAATCATGTGAAATCATGTGTGAATATAGATGGGATGATGTGAAAATAATGTGAACATAAATGAACTGTAAAAAAAACAAAAAAACAAATCACATGTGAAAATGAATTCATGTGAAATAATATCGTGTAAAAAAAAAAAAGCATGAGAAATGAAAACATCGTAAACATGTAAACATGTAAAAGTAGATGAATCGTGAAAACATCCAAAGTGAAAATAAATGAATTAATAAATGAATCATGTGGAAAATATAAATATAAATGAAAAGAATCAAATATATAAACAATAATTAAATAAATAACTGTGGAAATGATTCAGGAAAAAAAATTGAATCATGGGGGAAATCAAAACAAAAATAAAATATCATATATGGAAATGAAAGAATCATGTTACAAATGAATCATGTGAGAAAAATAATTCACATATGAAACCCCCCACTTACCCTACAAGTGAAATGTTACCATATGAAACGTGTGAGTCGTGTGATTAATTACATGTGATTAAGTTCATGTCACTTTTCCATGGAATTAACCTTTTGTTTTATAGCTATTGGTTCAAGCATCACTTCAAACTACGCTAGAATTCTCAAATATTCTGTCAGTGAAGCAAACATGTGCTGGAGGTGTGTGTGTGTGTGTGTGTGTGTGTGTGTGTGTGTGTGTGTGTGTGTGCGTGTGTGTGTGTGTATGTGTGTGCGGTTGTCATTCCTGGGGTTTACTGGTGGAATTTAGTGTAGAGACTGACTGGAAAGACACGTCCTATAATGTATCTGAAAGATGTTAAGAAGTTATAGATCTTCTGAAAAAAATACAAAAGGAGAACACTGTAATCATATTCATAGAGTCATATAATTGCTTATTTTAAATAACTACACACACACACACGCACACACACAAATGCACATGGATAAATACAAAAATGCAGTAATTAATAGTTAATTACTAATTAATTATTAAGTAATTAGTCATGTAGTAAGTAATATTCATCATTCCTTCCCATTTCAGTAATTTACTGATTCCTTAGAGCGCACACACACACACACACACACACACATACACACACACATTAATTCACTTGTCTCTGCCGCTCATTATAGGAAGAGACAATGTTTAGCCAACAGTGTTAAAAAGGTCAGTGAGTGAGAGGGAGGTTCGAGAGGTGAAGAGATTCATGGTGTGCGAGCAGCAGGGAGAGGAAACGTGGATGATCAGGACTCATGGGAATTGGAGTCCTGCCCTCTGCTAATGGACTGCAAAATGAGCTCTGCTCCCCTGTGTCATCATATCACACACACACACACACACACACACGCACACCGAGGCAGATGGAGACGGAGTGAAAGATGACAATCGAGAGGATCTCTTATTAAAAGCCACTAATCATATCCTTTAACTGCAGGTTGTAGGCAGATCGGACTAAAATTACACACGAGACAGAAAGCAGAAAACCTTCACGAGCCAAGAGTTGAGAATTTGAGGTTCAGATTACATGAAGAGATCTGCTCTCAGCATTATAGGAGGGGATTTATTACTTTGTCAATTATTCCTCTCTATATATTTGGCAAAATTTCCTTCTAAATTAAACAGACTAAAAATATATATATATAAGGCAGAAAAGGAAAGGGACATATTACACATCCTGAAGATTGTTATTCGCTAATATGGCAAGATGAGTGATGGATAGAGATCATCACTGAACACCACTTAATCAAATCCATTCCTCAGAAATGCTTCATTTATTCCCCTTTTAACATGAAAGCTTAAAATATACTTTGATTCTCTAACTTTTGGGAAAAGTTTCATTCATTATGAGTTGAATTGTAACTTCTTGTATGACATGCGTAAAGAATACTCAGAATGAGTATATTTGGATATCTGTTTGTAGCTGTATGTGGGTTGGAGATGAGCAGAAATAAATAACAACAACAACAATAATAATAATGATGATGATAATGAAGAAGAAGAAGAAAAAGAAGTTTACAATATGCTTAAAATGTACTTTTTTAACAGCTGATGTTACTGTTATTGTAAGTGTTATTACGAGGATGAGAGAAATGAAACCCTTTAAACTGCGACATGAATTAGAATTGAATAAAAACATTTTTCTAGAATGTTCTAGATTTATTATTTCTCTCTCTTTTTTTTTTTAACGGTTGCTGCGATGGCCTTGGGACTGCAATTACCACATACAGTTTTACACTCAGGTCTCCTTTAGTGAACAGTGGACTAATTCAACAAACAGACCTCATATAAAAACCATCATGAACTTTCTTTTACGTTCACACTATCCGTCGTTACCCAGATGAGGACGGGTTCCCTTCTGAGTCTGGTTCCTCTCAAGGTTTCTTACTCGTATCATCTTAGGGAGTTTTTCCTCACCACCGTCACCACCGGCTCGCTCAATAGGGATAAATTCACACACTTAAAATCTCTATCCTGTGTTTATATGTTTCTGTAAAGCTGCTTTGAGACAACATCCATTGTTAAAAACACTATACAAATAAAACTGAATTGAATTGAATTCTAGAGGAATCCGGACAACGCTGGAACACGGACAAAATGGAGATCATGTAGAAATATGATACAATTTTCTGACACCTATTTGCAATAAACAATTTGAAAATGAAATATAAAATTATGATTTTCATTTGACTCATATCAATCATTTTTGGATTTTTATGTGTCGCTGAAATGAGTTCTTATCATATTTAAGCCTATTAATATCTATCCATTCATTTACCATACCACTTAACCTACACAGGGGGCACAAGGTGGGGGACACCCTGGACGGGGTGCCAACCCATCGGACGCCTACAGCGCATGTCTTTGGACCGGGGGAGGAAACCAGGGTACCCAGAGGACACCCCTGAAGCATGGGGAGAACATGGAAGCTCCACTCACACGAGGCAGAGGTGGGATTTGAACCCCCAACCCCGGAGGTGCAAGGCTGCAAGTGCTAACCACTAAGCCGAACATGAGATACTACACTAAGAGTAACATGCTGTATAATACAAGAGCCGTGCACACGTTGTAAAAAGTGTTAAAAACAAAATACAACACACACATTATTGGATCGCAGTGAAATAAACTGCAGCTGTCAAATCAGAACTAGTACACAGTAAAATCCCTAGTGTTGAATTAACATCCAGAGTGTTTATTTGAGTCCACTGGACTTATATAAACACTGTAGGTTGTAAGTTCAACACTGGTGATTTTGTTGTGTACTGTTCAGTCCTGGAGTCTGATTGGTCCATTTGGATCCAAATCACAGGTTAATATTAATGCACTCATTTTAATACACTATTGTTTCAATAGTAAGAGCTCATTCACAAGGACTTGTATGGTGGATGCCACCAAAATAGACAGATTTTAAAATGTAATCATTGATCTATTGTCTAGGAGACATTTATGGACGGAGTCTCCAGTGTCAGCACTTTGTAAAGTTCAGTAGGTTTTCCACCATGGGAAAGTCTTCAAGATGGAGGAGTTTGTGCATTGTGGTTTCTTTAGTAACAAGCTGCAGTTTGTTTGTTTTTGTTTGTTTGCTTGTTTGGTTTGTTTTGTTTTACTAACTACACGAAAACAACTTTGTGTATACATGACAGAACAAACGTGCTAACATTCCACAACATTGAATGTAAGTATAAAGAGATTACATTTAAAAAAAAAAAAAAAAAGTACGATATGTCATTCTATAAGAAATAAAACAGCGCTTTGCGTCATGGCCCTTGCATCACGGCACCTTCGTCATCGACTACAAGCCTTACTCATAGTGTTTGAATATGCAATCGGTAAATATTTGAGCACGCTAAACAGAGCGAGTAAAATCTTACTCACAATAACGCTCCCCTCCGTTCCTCTAAAATCCAAACGTCCTGCCGAAACACAGCTGTGAAGAACTGATATATGTGACCACCGAGGCATGAAATTTAAATAAAGGGGAGCGTTCTGAACCGAGCCGCAGCTCACGACTCTGTATATTTGGTGTGTGTCTTCGCACAGAAATGTTAAAAAGGCCCACATGCACCCACATCTCATGAATACACAAACGTGTGGGTGTTGGAGCTCTCCATCCTTTAAAATAGAAATCCACCACCTACATGTATTATATACATACAGTTAGAGTTACTACGAGAAGATCAGTAAGTGTTGGGGAGAAAGTGAGGGTTTCAGGGTGGATGACTAGCTTGTGTGTGTGTGTGTGTACAAGATGTATATTAATGTCCTGGTGATCCAGACTAGCTTAATATCAGATATGTTAAT
>NC_071266.1:22498665-22556165 GCF_023375685.1 Ictalurus furcatus
GGTCGCTCGCGGAAACAGCAACGAGTCCAGATAACTGCCAGAAAGCGAGCAGTCTGTCGACGGCAGTCACCGCGCACCCGGCTTTTTTATCCACTAACGGGATTTACACGTGTCAGATAGGGAAGCTGAACAGCTGGACTGGAGGCGCTTTTCTCGGTGCAGGACCTCTAATCGGTGTGCGCTCTTTAATGGGAGTGAGTCCGAGCAGCCATTACATAACCTCAAGCGCTCAGAGTGAGAGTCCTACACACAGCCTCAGCCTCAGTCCACAACACAACACCGGTATGCGTCATGCATTTATGTCAAATTAAAATAAAATTTTTTTTTACAAAATTAACAATATTTATCCCCTAGAGTTCATTTAAAAATGTTAAATGATAACTATCAAGACTTACTTTAGCACTGGTCTCTACGACAAATGTGTTCTATTTCTCATTTTAACCATGACTATTTATTTATTCACTGCATTATTATTATTATTATTATTATTATTATTATTATTATTATTATTATTCCTTAAACAGATCGAGAACATGTTCAGAGAACCGAATCTCCAGCACTTCCTCTGAGGCCATCATTTCCGGTCATCCACGACAGGTAGGCATCATTTTCTTTCTTTTTTTTCTTTCTTTTTTTCTTTTTTTTTTAAATCATTAAACACACAATACCATTCAAATATACACACACAAACTATTTTCTTCCATCGACTAATCCCACTCATCACATCCCTCTTTATTTCCCTCACTCAGGTCTCACCACGAAACAGCACAGCGAGCTCTGAAGACTGTTTCCTGAAGACAGACCTAAAGAATTGACTTAAATTATTACATGAAAGCAACCTGTATCAGAGAAAAGAACGTATCCTACATCATCAAATACACCAAAAAAGTATTTTATAGCCTTATGTTTTAATACGCTGTATAACTTTGTATTTGTTTTTTTTTTTTGTTTTTGTTTTTTAATTTTACATTGAGCCTAAATGCAGCATGTATGTGTTTACCATGTAGCTCATTGCCATCACTTTTTACAGACTTAAAGAATTATTTGTTAAAAGGCCAATGTGTGTAAATGATATATTTTTGTGTAATAAACTAAATATAATTAATAACGGTCTTCTCGCTCATATAATCCCTTTTTATCGTATAACAATGAGATGCAAATTAAACTTCTTAATCTTTTCAGTACTGCGTAAAATATGTGAATAGTTTGACTCGGGTTTTTTTTTTTTTTTTTTTTTTAAGCCAAAAGATGCTCAAAGAGTCAAAGTTTCTGAACACGTTTCATGTAATTATTTGGTTAAACACGCCAGAAAAAAGATTAATAATACGCAAACAGCAAAATCTCGACTGTTTAATTCATTCTTTACGATGTTCACTCGGATTCATTTGGATTCATACAGACACCAAATGTTTAATTTCTTCATTTCTTTCTTTCTGTGCCTAATAGATTACATATTATACACACGCTATATTGGTGTGTAATATAATCAAAGAAGCATTTAAGAGAATTTTACCATTGAAAGCAGATAATTAGATTTATTCCAATTAAACATTTAAAGATAGACCATATTAAACACCATTATTCACCTTCAATAGGTTAACCCGATGGTGGACCAATAGTGATTATATACGCATATGTTTATATAGGCATATAACCTTTATTAGTTTCAATGTAGTTAATGAATAATTCATCATCGCTACTGAATAACAAGCTTTAACATTACCATGAACAACTGAAGAGTTGTATAGCCTTCGTAAAGAGCATGTTTAAGACGGATTAATAAACAGAGCGTTCTTATATGGACCAGCACGATCACATCAACAGCAAGCTCTTATTGGCGTAATATTTTTTAATTTAATGTTGTGGTGATTATCAGTGCAGTGATTTGTATTGATTCATAACTAGAATTTATATAACATATATATATAATACATAACTTGTATGTATTCATTAAAAACTAGAAGTATACCAATAACTGTAGATTATAACGTAACTTTGCTAAAATATTATGCACGAAAATCATGTGAATATACAGTATAGGCTGAAATTTACCATAAAATTAGTTGAAAAAAAAAAAAAACGGTTTAAACATCAAGCAATAATCAAACCCTTTAGAAGTTCAATTTCCTAAAACTAAAAATTGGCTTGCTGAGGTTTGTCCATATCTGTAGTTTTGCAAGAGTTTCCAAACCACGGCTTTAGCACGACATGAGAGGCGCTCTTCTCTGTGACAGCGAGAGCCGACGACATTTTGGAAACAGTTGAATATCGATCACAGCTGCTGAAATGCCAGAGCACCCCATGTGTGTGACTCGGACGAGGACGGGAGACTCTGCTTAGGTAATGTCACAGATACACAAAAACACAACTAACACATGTTCATTAACTCACTACAATGCCAAAAAAAAAAAAGCAGACCTTTATTATCAAAATGAGCAGTTTATACTCAAAAGAGTAGCAATACTAAGGATTTCTGTCCCCTAGGCAACAAAAAAATTGCCGTCAGATTCAGTTTATCTTGTGTGTAGGTGCACACACACACACACACACACACACACACACCTTCTATCAGGAGGATCTTTAAGACAGTGATAATAAGTGAGACCAATATAAGGTGAATGCTATGAATAGCTAGAAATATCAAGCGATCTGCTCTGGTTCAACAGACATTCCAGTAGGTATCAGCATCTGTTGCTAATGTCACATGTTCTTCTGCGTATTAACAACGATTGTCACATGTGACCCAAAGCAGCCACATAAACATTGGGTTCCCTGCTGAGGGCAGAACCTCAGCGCTGACCTTCTGCGACCCTACAAAGCAAATAAACCACGCCGCAGCCAAAGAGGTGATTTGAAAACAAGGGCCGAAAGGTTTACACGAACATAATCTAAACACAAGTTAATTAATTTTCATTGTTTGGAAGTGTGTTTACACTGGAGTTTGTGCCGCGCAGGCTCGCTGTGGCAGATGCTGCAGAGCAACGTGCAGGAGCAGTGTTCACGGAGATACACACATCTGGATCAGGTCACTCATGCTTCACAGCAATGTGTGTTCTTAGCGTGGCACAAACACACTGATTTACGACGCGCCTAACCAAACGTATGAGACAGAAATCGTTCATTTTTCTAAAGCTTTACGAGATGCAAAGCGTCAGAAAAACCCAATATGGCGGTGAGATGTAGTGGCAAATGGGAAACGTGTGATGTCGTGATTGACGTTGGTTTAAACCTGAAGGTCAAACCTGGGACAAGTCGAAACTGCAGTCGAAATGATTCAGTCTTCACTTCACTTTTTGGAATAATCTTCAGATTACCATGCAGTTATTTTATCTTAATGTATATTATTTAATAAGTGAAATTAACAGAGCGTGGTGTGTAGTTACGAGCTTTAACATTAAATGAATAACAATAATGGTTTCATAGACTTGCTTCAAAAAAATCTGGAAAATATGTATAATTGAATGGAATGTAGTTTTAAGGTTTATTGAGAAATTATTATGTGATATTGATACCACAGGTACGAGTGGGTGATATGATTATATATGTATGTGTATATATATATATATATATATATATATATATATATATATATATATATATATATATATATATATATATCATGATTCTCAAATACATTTCTACAATACTAGATATGTATCATGATATTTAGGTTTTGCAAATAAACTTGTAGCAAAGCAGTAAAGTTATTTATTTATTTTTTAAATAGTCTGTTTGGTACTTTTTTATTTTTGACAAAAGAAATATTTATTCAATTTTCTATTTACTATTTATTTTTTATATTAAAAATATTTGTTACTTAAATAAATACATATAAAAATAAATACATTCATATAAAATTGTACAAATTTGCAAATCATTTTAGAATGTTTAACATTAAGCACAAAATGAACTAATTAATTTGATCTGCAATCAGCATTTTCGGGGGACAAGCACCCCGACTCGGTGAGCCGCATGTTCACAGACGCGCTACAGTTGTTGCATGAGCAATCACAGGAAAGCAGAGCTATAACTATGGGTAAAGGGATTCAAGAACTATTTCACATATTTGCCAGTCCGTTATCAGAGTTCCTTTGATAACTAATGATTTTGTTAGGGAATCCAGGGAAACCTGGCTATTACATTTTGGACATACGGTTCAAAAGTTATGACCATAAATGTACATCCAAATTAGGCCCAAATTTGACCCAGTGGTGACACTTGCCCCAGATTTGGTCAGAATGTTCCTTAGACACTTCCAAATCAGTTTGCCAAATTTCACAACTTTTTACCAGACAGTTCTATGGGCTGCCATAGACACCCTAGCCGGAAGAAGAAGAAGAAGAAGAAGACGCAGAAGAATAACAATAATAATAATACAATAATAATAAAATCACAATATCAAATATATCTCAGAAAGGCATACTGTGGCGTAATTCATTGCGATATTAATATGACATCATCATATCATCCAGTCCTCGCCACAGTGCTTCGGTCAGAAGCTGTTGAATAGTTTTCCCAGCTCAGCTTAGCTTAGCGCTTGTTGTCCTAATATGTTATCATTTCTCTGTAGTAACAATTTATGCAGAGACTTGTATGACAGATGTATGGCTTGTATGGCTCTATTGTTATAAGGAGGCATTTATTTAGCATTTTTGGAAGGAGTCTCCAGTGTCAGCACTTTGTAACAGTCAGAGATAATAGGAGCTAACTCGTTTCCTGGATGTTCCATAACATTAAATATAACTGATAATGGATAAAAAGTAAACGTGTCATTCTGTAATTTAAAAAATGTAATCATTGCCACATTGATGTAGTATAAGAGGAATAAAGCACTTTGGGATGTGCTGTTTTTGTAAAATAACTAGCATCACACCACAGCACCAATTTATTCCTTATATAATCACAACCAGCTACATGTTTACTACACTGCGGATGGGTGGAGAGATAGATAGATAGATAGATAGATAGATAGATAGATAGATAGATGGCAGCAAGGGTGTTTTCATTAATTGCCTTTTGTCGATCGAGTCCAGTTTTGCTGATTTATTTCTTTACTGAAAGACAGTTTCACTGTTCTTTCATCAGAACACCTCTATGTCCAAGCTCTAGTCCCGTTTCACTTTTTCCCTAAGCCTTTACTGAAATATTTTTATGCAAAGATGTGATAGAGTTTTGCTGTGCTTTGCTATCAGTTATCCCACCTGCTCAGGTGAGGTGTCAATCAAAGCAGCAATCCCAGGCGAGGTGTCAGTCACGTTAAGGTGTATCTGACCCATGCTAATGCTAATAGTACGAGCCCAGACTCGGCCTTTGTGGCCCAGCCGCGATAAGACATAAAATGGCTCAGCGTTTGAAGGACCAGGTTCGGGCCTTGTGAAATGAATATATTAATCCAAGAAAGCGCAGAGAAATGGCAGGATGGAGAAATATGAACAACTCAATGAAATAAAATGAAATGTTTAAAAAAATAATAATAATAAGGAGAACTGAGGAAGGGGGAGTATTAGATGTTTCAAAAAACAGATGGTTCCTTCTCATGAAAAAAACATGAGTGGAACTGAATATGGATTCCAGACTGCTACAGGAGCTGGAAATTCATTTCCAGCCCGAGACATCTTGGCTTAAAGTTCAAGGTTACAGTTTTCGTATCACAACCTAACCTGAGGCTAACGTGTCCACAGGGCAACTGGTTCAGGCAAGAGGCCCCCTGCGGCAAAAAAAAGGATTAATGGCCAAGTGTAAAAGAAGAGCGTGTTAGTCTCGTAACAGCATGTCTGCTTATCATTCATCTACCAGAGTGAACCAGGCAGCAAAGTGAAACAGAGCCGTGTGTGTGCCTCTTCCTGTGAACATGTCTCTCTCCACATTTTTTTTCTGCTGTTGGAATATTTATACATAATATGTAAGGAATAAAAACATAACGGGGCATCCTGATGTATTTTATTCCTCTTACATCACATCAGTTTGCCAACTCGGACCGTTTTTTAAATTCATAACACGTGAACATCATACACGTTGTACTTTTTGTAAAAATCTGTTTATGGTATTTACTTTTACGTCGTTGTGCAACAATCCAGGAAGTAAGTTCCTGTAGCTATAAACGGTCACTCCCTCACCTGCCTCCTTTTTTTTTTTTTTTTTTTCATCTCTTGAAGTTAATAAGACAGCTTGACTTGATGTTACTGAGAAACCAGTAGAAAGCACAAAAATCCTTATTAGAAAGAACAATTTTCCAACACGGTCTCACATTAAGACTACAAATGCATCAAAAATGCCATGAATGGGATTAAAAATAATTTTTTAAGAAGAAGTCTCCAAGGTTTAGGTTCAGGTTAAAGTGGGGTTAGGTAATGAAATATAATTCAATCTAATCAGCCTCAGGAAATCATATTTATATCATGTTTTACCAAGATTTAAAAGCTAAGCTCATAATACAATGCAGAATGTACAACACAGGAATATCTGTGAGGTAAAAGCAGAAGATGAAGATGCTACAACACTACAAGTTGACATGGGTGCATAATTAGGACGCATTCTCATAGTTTTATTAAACCTAAGTCATTTCACATGGGCCTGCTTTCCCCAGAAGCTACGCTATTCACATGCAACACATTACACAAAGTCATCAAATCCACCTGGACTACTTGTGATGAAACATGAAAAGCTGCTCAGACACACATGGATGCATTTTCATTCGTATCTCAGACATCTGTGTTGCTTCTTAACGCACACATTTGGCATGTTCTGTATTTGTATTGTACTTTATGAGCATGTTTGAATAAATATCGAGGAATACTGAGACAATAACACATTCAGAATTTTATAGTGCTATGTAATTTGTTTCTCTGGAAGGGAATAAGAGACTCGAATCGGTAAATGTGTTACTATGAAATGATTCAAGATTGTCTGCTGAGGTAAAACACTGCTCTGAAGAAGCCAGATGAACTGACGTATCATTTATTCACCAGCAAAACACACAGCAGACAAACTAATGTTCTTAAAAAGGCATTTTAACAGATGCTGCTTTAGCATATTATCATCCATATGTTCCCTTAACATCACTACGCTGCTTCCTTATGATCAAACCCCAGGCTAGACTTGTATTAAACATACATTATACCACGATGCTGTTCAATTCTTGATCGTGCTGAGTAAATTTTTATAACAGCAGCTCTTCCAGCTGTAAGTCAAATCACAGGTTTATTTAAATGCACTCATTCTAATATGGCATTGTTTCTGAAGTAACAACTCTAAGACTATCCATCTATCCAGCCATCTATACTCCTTATACTGCACTGTCCACTTATCCTCTATCCAGTGACCCTGTACAGGGTCACGAGGGAGACAGGGATACAAGGCGGGGGACACCCTGGACGACGTGTCGATCTATTGCAGGGCACAATCACACACATTCACACACTATGGACAATTCGGACATGCCAATCCGCCTACAGAACATGTCTTTGGACTGGGGGAGGAAACCGGAGTACACAGAGGAAACCCCCAAAGCACGGGGAGCACACACAGCACGGAGGCGGGATTCAAACCCCCAACCCCAGAGGTGCGAGGCAAACGTGCTGAGCACTAAACCACTGTGCGCCCCAACTCTAATAGACTATTAATAAGGAGATGGTTATTTAAAATACATAAAGGAAGTCTTCAAGGTCAGCGATTAGTAACAGTCTTCCACCATGGGAAAGTCTCCAGGGAAAGATTATTGTCTTATTAACTCTTGTGAATTAAATGAATTCAATGTAATTTATTTATTTATTTATTTATTTATTTATTTATTTATTTAATCGTTAGTAATTTGCTGTGATAAAAGAGGAATAAAAGGGTAAAAGAAAGAAGAATAATGAAGTACACAATCTAAAATTAAAAGCACACTGTTTGCCTGAGGAAAATTAGATGACTATCATACTAGTAAGATAAAGTAGCTTTTGCTAAGTCTTTAATATATTTGAATACATATTAGTGATAAAGTAGGCCTAAATCATAACACATTGCCTGTGTTGAGTATGTTAACATCCTGGTTGAGTTAAAAGTAATACTAAGTGAGTTGTCTGTAAATAAATGGTGTTTTAACACAGTTTTTGAGGGGTTTTTTTATTTTTATTTTACTTCTTAAAAGCAGGAAGACTTTAAATAATTCACTGGATCGACTTTTGGCCCGAGTCCACTACTGAAATTGTATTTATTCCGTCAGATCTATAAATATAACTAATTCAACTTTGTCAAATTATATTTCTCAAACAGAATTTTATGATTTTTCACCAAGTGACGTCAAAAACAGTGAAAGAAGATGGGGCTAAAATGTACAACACAGAGGATTAGTTATTGAGAGAAAACACATTAATTCTTAACTTGAAAGGGCTTAATACTGTGTGTTAGATGTTCTATTATTTTTAATTAAACTTAATGAATTATAGGCTAACGGTGTAAATTCACTGAATGTTCAAATACATTTGGATTTCACTGATCTGCAAAATTAAATGGTTTGTGTGATACTCTGTGTGTCTACTGTCATCATCGATTATTTCTAGAAGTCAGACAGAAATCTATATCAGCGCTTTGTCACTGAATGAACGATGTAAGAGAATATAAAGCGGTTAACTAATGTGAAAAACAAAGCTCTGCTGCCCTCTGCTGCTTTAAACATAACCCTAGAGCATTACTGTTAGAGCATCTGCAGGGTGATAATCGGGAGATACTGTGTGAGGTGATGAAGAAATTACACCACAGAATTCGACTTATTATTATTTTTAACTATTGAGTACACTATATGGCCAAACATTTGTGGACACGTGGCCATCGCACCCATATTTCTTCCCCAACACAAAGTTGGAAACACAATTGTATAGAATGTGTTTGTATGCTGTGGCATTACAGTTTGTCTTCACTGGAGTCTCAGACCTGTTCCAGCACGACACAGTGCGAGCTCCATGAAGACATGGTTTGCCAAAGTTGGACTGGAAGAACTCGAGTGTCCTGCACAGAGCCCTGACCTCAACCCAACTGCACCTCAGGCCTCCTCACCCAACATCAGTGCCTGATCTCACTAATGCTCTTGTAGCTGAATGAACACAAGTCCCCACAGCCACACTCCAAAATCTAGTGGAAAGCTTATCACAGAAGAGTAGAGCTTATTGTAAGAGTAAAGGTGACACAGCTGTATATTTATGCCCATGGTTTTGGAATGGGATTTTCAGTGGTCAGGTGTCCACATACTTTTGGTCATAAAGTGTATATTAAGTTAGTTTGGTTGTTGGCTAGACTCTGAGGTTGTCTTGTTTGTACCATATCCATGCAGAACACTACAAGGAAGATCCTATGTTCCAGGATGAACACTCGGACACAATAATTTCCATGAGTTATCCAACAAACACAGAATGTTTCTCTAACATTGGCATTTGGTTGTTTCATTAGTTATTTTTTATTTGGAGATCTCATAACATTCTGGGAACGTTTTGTGATGGTTACCAAAGTCAAAGCTGTTCCTGAAATGTTCTGGGAACCTTTTAAAAAAAAAAAACCCATATAAGAGCATATACTGTTCTTATAACAGAATATCATAATATAATATATAACATTTAATGTTCTTATATGGCAACTAACAAGGATCATAGACCAAAGGATGTGTTTGGTTATTATTTTCTGAGACTGCAGACATTTAGGGAACGTTCCGTTATTTCATGGACATATTACAGGAAGTTTAGTCAAATAGGTATTACTGCAACGAATGTATTTCTCATAGTGCAGCTATCCTGCCATCTAGTGGTGTATGGTTACACAGGTTTACATTACATTAGATTTACATTATATTACATTTATTCATTTAGCAAACGCTTTTATCCAAAGCGACTTACAAATAAGAAAATACAAGCAAAGCGATATATCAAGCAGAGAACAATACAAGTAGTGCTACCATACAAGATTTATTAATTGAGTTCTAGAAGAAGTAAAGTGTGCAGAGTAGAGGTGTAAGTGCCAGAGTAATTTTTTTAAAATTATTATTATTATTTTAATGGGTTATGGGTTGGTTAGGTGTATATGGAAGAGGTGGGTCTTTTTGCTGTTTTTTGAAGATGGTGAGAGATTCTGCGGTCCGGATTGAGGTTGGAAGTTCATTCCACCACTGAGGAACAGTTAGTTTGAATGTTCTTGAAAGGGACCTTCAGCCACGCTGAGTAGGTAGTACTAAGCATCGGTCGTTGATTGATCACAGATTGTGTGAGGGAATGTAAGCCTTCAGGAGAGAGTTGAGGTAGGAGGGTGCTGTTCCAGACAAGGTCTTGTAGGTGAGCATCAAGGCCTTGAATTTGATGCGGGCGGCTACAGGAAGCCAGTGGAGGGAGATGAAGACGAGTGTGACATGGGTTCTCTTGGGCTTGTTGAAGACGAGGCATGCTGCTGCATTCTGAATCATTTGAAGGGGTTTGATGGAGATGGCCGGGAGGCCCGAGAGTAGTGCATTGCAGTAGTCAAGTTTTGAGATAACAAGAGCCTAGACTAGTATCTGTGTAGCCTGTTCAGTGAGGTAGGGTCTGATTTTCTTGATGTTGTACAGGATGAACCTACAGGACCGTGCAGTTGTTGAGATGTGGTCTGTAAAGGTCAAGTTGTCATCGAGAATCACCCCAAGGTTCCTGGCCATCCTTGTTGGCTTGAGTGTGAGTGAGCAGAGCTGTACAGTGAGGTTGTGGTTGATTGAGGGACAGGCTGGGATGACGAGAAGCTCAGATTTTGCCAGGTTGAGCTTAAGGTGGTGTTCCCTCATCCAGACTGAGATGTACGACAGGCAAGCAGAGATACGTGCAGGGACTGATGGATCGTAAGGACAAATAGAGCTGGGTGTCATCAGCATAGCAATGATATGAGAAGCCATGACACTCAATCACCTGCCCCAGAGATGTAGTGTAGAAAGAAAAGAGCAGTGGACCCAGAACTGACCCCTGTGGAACGCCAGTTGTGAGTTGCTGAGTTTCAGAAATACCTCCCCTCCATGATACCTTGAAGGATCTGTCTGAGAGATAGGATTCCACCCAGCGCAGAACCGTTCCGGTGATGCTCAGGCTGGAGAGAGTTGACCGGAGGATCTGAGGGTTCACAGTGTCTAAAGCAGCAGAGAGGTCGAATAGGATGAGGACAGATGATCTAGAGGTTGCTGTTGCTAGTCGTAAGGCTTGAGTGACGGAAAGCAGAGCAGTCTCCGTGGAGTGATTGCTCTTGAAGCTAGACTGCTTGGTGTCCAGGAGGTTGTTCTGTGTGAGAAAATTGGAGAGTTGATTAAAAACGGCCCTTCCAAGAGTTTTGGAAAGAAAAGGGAGGAGGGAAACAGGTCTGTAGTTGTCAACCACAGCAGGTTTAAGTGATGGTTTTTTTAAGCAGCGGGGTAACCCGGGCCTGCTTAAATGAGGTAGGAAATGTGCCAGTAGAGAGGGATGTGTTGAAGATGTGTGTGAGTGCAGGTAATAGTGTGGGAGAGATGGACTGAAGAAGATGAGAAGGGATAGGGTCAAGAGGACAGGTTGTGGGACGGCTAGAGACGAGGAGTTTAGAGACATCAGTCTCTGAGAGGGGGGAGAAGGAAGTCAGTTGGGAGTTACATGGAGGAGGAGCCGGTCTATGCATGTCTGGGGTTGAGAACTGGTTCCTGATTGATGTAACCTTGTTTGAAAAGAAAGTGGCAAAGTCATCTGCAGTGAGAGAGGTAGGGGAAGGGGGAGGAGGGGAACAGAAAAGAGAAGAAAAGGTTTTGAAGAAAGTACGGGTGCTGGGAAAACTGCCAGTCTTCTCTTGGTAGTATGTGGCTTTAGCAATGGAGATGCTATTGGAAAAAGAGGAGAGAAGTGTTTGGTAATTGGTTAGGTCAGTTGGATTGTTAGATTCCTTTCAGAAGCTCTTAGTTTGGCCCGGTTGTTACGCAGAGCTTCTGAAAGCCAAGGGCTAAAGGGTGATGTGAGGTTTACACAGGTCAGGTACAGTTGAGGTCATAAGTTTACATACGACTTGCCAAATATTAATACTGAAGAAAAAAAGAGAGAAGAGAAATCAAAGTCCTCAAAGTAGACTATTCCACAACAATTCTATTGGATTAAGGTCACGACTTTGACATGGTCAATCCAAAATCATTGACTTTATTCTTCTTTAACATTTCTTTGGTAGAATTACTTTTTGCGTTTAGAGTCGTTGTCTTACTGCATGACCCACTTTCTCTTCAGTTCACATACAGATGCTGCAAAACAGCCTCAAAACATGATACTAAAACCACCATGTTTCACAGATGGGATAAGGTTCTTATGTTGGAATGCAGTGTTTTCTGTTTTCCAAACATAGCACTTGTCACTTAAACCAAAAACTTCTATTTTGGTCTCATCTATCCACAAAACCTTTTTCCAATGTTTCCCAATTTTTCAAATGTTTCACCTTGTCCATATGATCTTTAGATGGCAGCAATGTTCTTTTTGGAGAGCAGTAACTTTCTCCTTGCAACCCTGCCATGCACACCATTGCTGTTCAGTGTTCTTTTTATGGTGGACTCATGAACATTAACATTAGCCAATGTGAGAGAGGGCTTTAGTTGCTTAGAAGTTCCCCTGGTTCCTTTGTGACCTTGTGGACTACTACACGTCTTGCTCTTGGAGTGATCTTTGTTGGTCTACCACTCTCGGGGGAGGGTAACAATGGTCTTGAATTTCCTCCATTTGTGCACAATCTGTCTGGCTGTGGATTGGTGGAGTCCAAACTCTTTAGAGATGGTTTTGAGACCTTTTCCAGCCGGATCAGCATCAACAACTCTTTTTCTGAGGTCCTCAGAAATTTCCTTTGTTCATGCCATGATACACTTCCACAAACATGTGTTGTGAAGATCAGACTTTGATAGATTTCTGTTCTTTAAATAAAACAGGGGGCTCATTCAAACCTGGTCGTCATCCCATTGATAGAAATCACTTGGCTCTAGTTTCACCTTCCAATTAACTGCTAATCCTAGAGCTTCACATACTTTTGCCACTCACAGATGTGAACTATTGGATCATGTTCCTCAATAAATAAATAACTAAGTATAATATTTTGTACTTATACTTATCATATTTATACAGATATATAGAAAACTCTAAAGGGTTCACAAACTTTCAAGCACCACTGTTGGTCTAAAATGATGAATACTCCGTGAGCACTAACCCCCAACCAAATAAACACACCCATGTACACCAAGCTCACCCCCAACCTTTATGGTGGTTCAACTAGATTTAGCATTAGCAAGGACTGTCATGACATCACTTTTCCAAGTGCACTTGGCCATTCAACATTCGACTGCTTGAAAGTTATAACAGTATAAACACTATAAGTGAGCTCATACTTATTTATGACAATCACAAGTGTCCTCACTGACCTTATTTTTTTCTTTGTAAGGAGTTTTTCGAGCTTTTATGCTAGGGTATTAGCATTTTAAACTACACAATAGGCCATTCAGCTGCTGAAAGACAAGTGAAATATTTATTTATGAGAATGTTTTTCTTTATGATGAAAAAAAATGTACCTACTTCATATGATATGTAAAGCAGGCCATTCAAACAATTCAAATTCTTATAAAGACTGCGTTTACACCTGTACAGGAGCAACTTTTCTAATCCTGTGTCCAGCTTCCTCCCCTTTATCAGTATATGTAAATATGTACATATTGTATGAATGGGTGTGTGAATATGTATGTGATTGTACCCTGCGATGGATTGGCACCCCGTCCAGGGTGTACCCCGCCTTGTGCTCCATGCCCCCTGGGATAGACTCCAGGTTCCCCAAGACCCTGAAGGATAAACGCTATTGAATATAGATGGATGGCTGGCTTTCCCCCTGACCGTTCCGGGAAAAGATTCAAAGCTTCGAGAGTGTCGAAAACAGCGCCATCTGGTGGGTAGTAAAAAAAAATAAAGCAGCCAAAAGCCTGTGGAGAAAGCTCTGTCAGATGAAGCAGCCACCACACACTCCATCGATACTATCAATGTTATGTATAAATAAAAGTCTAACACATGTGTGTGTATGTGTTCATATGTGTTCGGCTTCAGTGTCATGCGTAACATCACTACTTTGCGAAGTATACGCTCAGTTACCTAGTGTTCTGTTATCTAGTGTTCTGTTACCTAGTGTTCTGTTACCTAGTGTTCTGTTACTGAGCCTTATATAGTGTGATTTATTCTAATGTTTTTGACCCTTTTTCAGTCCAGTGTTTTTGTGAATTTTTGCCTTGCCTAGCTCAGTCTGTTTGTTCATCACCTGACCCCTTGAATGTTTTTTGATATTCGATTGTTCATTACCATTTGGATGGTCTGCTTGGTTTTTTTCTAATAAACTGAATCTTGCATCTGCTTCGACTCAATCTGTGACATCATCTTTGGTCATATCACAAATGAAACTTTTTTTTTACGCATTTACAAAATACTATAGTTTCTATCAATGACGCAGACAAATGGTAGGTAATCATTAAAGGAAACGGTGACTCACTTTTATTACTCCAAGAAGATATTTTAAAGCGAAGAACAAAGAAGTGCAAAAGTGGGACAAATGATGATCAGTGGTTGGGTAGCTGGGAAAAACGGCAGTCAATGATTGGTTGTAAGAACAGCACAGTCGGGCATTACACACTGATCATGAGTCGATCGAACCTGCTTTCTCAGCTATATCTGCAGCTGTGATATGAACTGCAGAGCCATATTGAGTGCAAGACAGTCGCTAACGTGTGCTCTAAAAGCCACTAGATTTGTCTTTTTAAATTAAAGTCGCTAAAGTGGTCTAAAATGCCGCCAAGTCTAATTGGCAACAATAGTGCTGGGTGCTAACCGATTTCAGGGGTTAAGGGGCGGAGTGAAGGAGCATTGGGGAGTGTCGTAAAATTATTTTTTATCATAAAAAGAGTATTTTTGTGAATCTTTTTAAGAAAAGATCAAAAGATTAAACAATAAAGACAATTTATCACAGCCTTCTTTGCTCATATTTACCAAGGGTGCCAATATCAGTGGAGGGCGCTGTATAATGACTATGCGTTCAATTCTAATAGAAAATATTACTATCATCCTTGCAATAACAAGCAAGAGAAACAATCCAGTATTATAATTTGTTTGTTTTGCTTTTTAAATTGAATTTATTGTTGGATTAATATCACTCTACAGCCATAATCTGTTCATTTTTTTTTTATTAAGTTAGGCTGTCTTTTCAAACTAAAATGGTCCTGTGGTCCATTACAGTGGACATGCTGTAAAATTAAAAATTAAAATAAAATGTAAAAAGTCTCAATTGTAGAATTTTTTTAACAGAAAATCGGTAGGAAATCAAACAAAACAAAAAAATTAGATAACATTTTTTTTTTCCTTGGGTCTCAGGAGGATATACTTGTGCTGAGGTCATGGCTGTGGCCGAGGTTCTACATATTCTCCAGGTTATTTGTATGAGTAAGAAATGAAAAGATCATCTATTACACCTTTAAGTTTAAGCTTGCTGAGCAGTTGTGTGCTGAGCAGTAAATCCAAACTCTTGAGAAATGATGCAGAACAACATTGATCCAGAAGGTCAATAAGCTGATTTCACTCCATCTCAGCACCTCACATCTTATGACAGGCATCGACCAGAGACTCCATGCAGGCCTGATTTACTTTCAGCATTAAAATGATTAGCAAAACCCATCACACGTCTTAAAGAAATATGCAGTCTGAAAACCCGACATTCATTTAATTCATTTAATTCATTATGGAACAATGGCTCTTGGTGAAGCAGTATTTATAGATGCAGCATCATTTAATTACTAGTCTAGACGGGATGCTGCTGCTCTGGGATTCTGTACATGTCCATGAAAGGACATGTCTCTGAGATGGCGTGTGGAGAGGACGGGCTGCATTTTGGCAGCAGAGGACAGCAAGTTACTCCTTGACGCATGAGTCATCCGACATGATTTTAGACGTGCCGTGAATCTGAGGTTCCAAACATTTGGAAGCCATTTGGAACAAAGCCACATCGATTTATAGAAGGCATATACCACAGATTAGAACTATTACTATGAAATCATATCACAACCAAAGCTCTAATGTGTGAATATGTGGTCATACACTCTCTGGCCACTTGTACTCCTACACATTCATGCAGTTATCCAATCAGCCAGTCATGTGGAAGCAACACAATGCATAAAATCATGTAGATACAGATGAAGAGCTTCATTTAATGTTCACATCAGAATGAGGGAAAAACTGTGATCTCAGTGACTTTGAAAGGCTTTGAAAGAAAATTTCAGAAACGGCTGATTGTCTGGGTTCACAATGGTCTCCAGAGTTTACAAAGAATGGTGTGAAAAACAATTCTTTCAGACCTGCCAACAGGTCTGTGGGCAGAAATGCCTTGTTGATGTCAGAGGTCAGAGGAGAATGGCCACACTGGTTTTGACAGGAAGTCTACAGCAACTCAAATAGCTACTCTTTACAACAGTGCTGAGCAGAAAAGCATCTCAGAACAGATAGACAACACATCGAACGTTGAGGTGAATGGGCTACAAGAGTAGAACAACACATTTTGTTCAACTCCTGTCAGCTAAGAACAGGAATCTAAGGCTACAGTGGGTACAGACTCACCCAAAGTTTGGGTTGAAGATTGGGCAAAAACAGCTGGTCTTATGAATCTTGATTTCATGCTGATGGTAGGCTGGAGGTGGTGTTATTATAGTGTGAGGAATGTGTTCTTGGCACACATTGGACCCCTTAATACCAATCAAGCATTGTTGAATGCCACAGTCTATCTGAGTATTGTTTCTGGCCATGTGCAGCATGTTAAAGCCACAATTTACCCATTTTATAAGGGCTACATCCAGCATGATAACGCATCATGTCACAAAGAAAAAGTTGTCTCATACCGGTTCCATGAACATCACAATACGTTCAGTGTACTACAGGTTCTTCCCCAGTCACCAAATCTGAATCCAACAGAGATGTGGGTAAAACAGGAGATTACCAGCATGAATGTGCATGCTTTCCCCCACTTTTGGGTGTAATACTATGTTTCTGTGCGTAGCAATTAATTGAAATCCTGGCAGAATAGGGTTCATACAGTACATCTGACTTGTATAGAGAAAGAGAGGACACATTGTCCCTTTTCCCCCGTCACTCAGCACAGTTTTCTTCTTAGATGCACTAGAGGGAGACAGCTGCATTTTGAAAAAGAAGAGATCCCCAGCTCAGATAATGCCAGCAGAGGAAATTGCAATTCTCCCATTCAAAATGATGGATTCTCCCTCTCAACATATCAAATAGATCCTATCGCCACCATGAATGTCATTTCAGCAGCAGACCTGATGCAGCAGCAGTGTCTTTGATCTGCTAAACCTGCAGATTTTAAAGCCTCTTACACACCGTGATACTATAATGACTACAAAGCCAGTATTTAGCTGAAGTAGTTTCCTCTTTCAGCCGAGCTTATGAAAGTCTGCTGCCAAAATTAACAGACAAATTTTCCTCTCTCTCTCCAGGCAGGGGGCAAAGTGGCATGCAGCAGCAGAGATTTAGGCCAGCCTGGTAGGTGGCATGAAGACTGGTATGTCGGAGGTATGAATGAGAGTTTTATTCTTTGTTGGGTAAGGAGTAAAACACAGTGGGGTTGTGCTGTTAAAAATTACAGCTTTATCTCTGACTGTCAGAACGAACGTACACTGGAGACAAAATGCTAAATAAACTAAATAAAGTCCTTGTGTAAGTTATTACTATAGAAAATGATAATGTATTCAAACAAGCACATTAATGTAAACCTTGAAACCATCACACTATAGCTGCAGTATATAGAAAATGATTCAATCCATCCTGACCAATCTAAATTGAGCATTATGGTTTCAACTTTGATCAGGCTGGTGGTGGCGGTGTAATGTTGTGAGGAAGGTTTTCTGGGCCCCTTACTACCTATTGCCATTGAATATTGACAGTGCTGTTGCTGCTATAAAATAAACGAAGAAGCCGTGAGAAGTTATGAACAGCATTGACTTGGCACTTTGGTTTAGTAGTTCACTACCAAGTACTGATCTGGTATTAATATTTATATACAAAAATATCTCAGTTGATAGTATGTCTTCAATAATACTTAATTTAATATATTTGTCAGCTCCCGGTAGTGGGCTCAGACCTTTGTTCTGTATTGTAGAATAAAGCAATAAGCAACAAGAGACTGTCTGATTTTATCCGTGGTAAGGCTGTTCTTAGGCGCAACGCAAAGCTGAATTCCTGCAACCCCCTTATCCTGTTGAGCGGCTTATTGCTTTTATAAAACAGCAACCACACCAGCGATGAAATCCAGTGTTTAAAAATGCTTTCATTTATTATTATATTTGCAATAAATAATTCTTCTGCCACACAATATAATCTGTTAACAGTTAAAGCATTGTTGCAAAGCAACATAACATGCAAAGATTAGCATACATCATGGACAGAACAATGGCTTAAGTGTAATGGATTTATTGGCTTCAAACACTCAGAACTCAGCAAGTCAGGAAGTAAAGAATAGAAGACACAACTAAGAAAAAATATTAGATAAAATAAAAAGGGAATAGAAAAAAAAAAGAATGGCAAGCAGCTCCTGCCCTGACCTCTCTGACCTCGAAAAAGAACAGATCAAGCCTTTATCACCTTTATCACGCATGGTATTGCAGCCCTGCTGCTGCTGTGGAGAAAACAGCATGAAGCTCACGGGGAGCTGAAGGATGGACAGCACTGAACAGATGTTATTTAGTGCTTTGAGCTTCACAGGTTGAGCAGACAGGCGATAAATTATTCAGCTCGTGGGGAGAAAGATGTATGGCTGGAGTGATGGATGGGTGGTTAACTGTGGTGCTTGCTCAACACGGCCCTGAGAGGCTTGCGGTGTTGGACAACACTGTTCAAGATCTCTGGTTATACAAATAATAAGTGATCCAAAGCAGAAGCAGATATAGGATAATATAGGAAGATGTAACACTTATTAACTGATAGCCTTCTAGATCTTGTATATACAAGGGCATGTATATGGATATGGATATGTATATGGCATGCAAAATATCCCTGTAAACTTTTGAAAGGATTCTGCTGCACCATCATGAGTTACATCATCAATAAAGATTAGCGAGCCTGTACCAGAAGCAACCATGCAAGAACAAGCCATGACACTACCTCCACCATGCTTCACTGATTCGCTTGTATGTTTTGGATCATGTGCAGATCCTTTCTTTCTCTACACTTTGGCCTTTCCATCACTTTGGTAGAGGTTCATCTTGGATCCAGAATTTTTGTGGTTCATCTCTGTATTTCTTTGAGAATTCCAATCTGGCTTTCTGATTCATACTGCTGAAGAGTGGTTTGCATGTTGTGGTGTGGCCTCTATATTTCTGCTCTTGAAGTCTTCTTCTTCCTTCACTCCTGCCCTTGATGTCACTGACTCTTGTTTTCGGTGTTTTCTTCACAGCTCTCACAGTCAGCTGTTGTTTTTCTTGGCCGAACCCTTCAGTGGCTGTTGCTCAGTACACCAGTTTCTTTCTTTTTCAGGACATTCCAAATTGTTGCTTTGGCTATGCTCAATGTTTGTGCAATACCTCTGATTGGTTTCCCCTTTTCTCTCAGCTTAAAAATTCCTTGCTTTTGAAGCTTTTGACAGCTCTCTGATCTTCATGTTGGATTAACCTTTTTAACAACGAATGCAGTTGGTAGTGAATTTCCAGAGGCGACAGCATTCCATTTCAATCTGGCTACATTATTTTTGCTAAATGAAGAGTGTTTCTATCTTTTATCCTCTCGAAAGCCTACAAAAGCGAGTTCCGCACATAAAAGTGAGTCCTGCACATAAGCGTAGCGGGGATGTCCTGTGTGTGGATGCGCAATGTTGACTTTCCTGATTGGCCATAATGCCTACAGCTTCAGCCAATGGGAACGCTTCTCTATCAGCGCGAATCCTCACAGGACTGATCAGACCACCTCAGGGAAGTTAACCGAGTCTGAATGGAGCCAAAGATCTTAACAGAAGCAATTACTTCAACAGTAGAAACTTTGATGTGGATAAAGCCGTGTGCATGTACCTGAAATGATCCAGGTTTAATCTCTTTTGAACGCCCTTATTCATCTTAATTTATTATATTATATTCACAGTTAAGTATTATATCCACAGTTATGTTAGCCTACATATTTATTACAAATAGAAGCTTGGTCAGTAGTTACAAAGAGAGATGTGTAATGTTTGTAAAGTGTTTTAGCTGTCATTTATGCAGATTCTCAAGCCACTATGGGCTTTTCTGTACCAATTTCTTTCTTTTTTTTTTTTATTTGACACAGGCTGTGACTCTTATTTTTGTTGATAGCCAAAAAAAAAAGGAAAGAAAGAGAGGGAAGAGGTTGAAGGAGAGAGAGACAGTCACTTGGGCTGGATGAAAAAAACGATATTAAATTACTTTGGACCACCGGGTAAAAAGCTAGGAGTGAGAGGGCAGAGGGTCGTGATATGGAAGATAAGGATGAATGAACAGTGTTTGTTTTGTGCCACACATAATTCAATGTCATTCACTGACCTTTCATGTTCCTATCTTGATATTCAAGAAAGCATATTGTTTGTAGGAGACATTAAATAAGTGTAATGTTATTGTATATTACAGAGTAATTTATATTTATATTCTATTTACACTCATCTGAAAGTGTGTTCTGTCTTCATACTGTTTTGTTTAGTCTTTTGTTTGCTTCATTACTATCTGAAAGCTCTGGGCTACTGTATGTAACAATTGAAAATGCTGATAGAAATCTATGTGATCTATTGGTGACGAATCATTCTGAGACTCTGGACTGGAAATGAAATGGACTCTGCCCCGAGTAGTCAATTTCTCATTGTCTTTTTGTCCTTCACTTCTGACCTTTATCTGAAGAAATGAGAGCAGACAGAGGCCTAGGGGAGCTGTGTGTGGAAAAACATAACGTATATTGAATATATTCTAACACTTTATTGCCATAATACACATGTTTGGAGTTTAGAGCTTTATTGTTGAGAAGGATTCATGAGGCATGAGTGAGTGTAGAGAAAAACATTAGGTCACACTCAACAGAATGAATCAACGCTGCTTATAAATGTGACCACAAAGCAATAATATAAACTGTCCCCAACCGACATGGTGACTCAATATCCCCAGGTTTACACGGTCCTGCAGTCCCGTAGTCATGCACTTAGCTGCCTCCGCTACTCGCCGGATCCTCCTCAATCTCCCACACATTAGATCTCACCTTGAAAAACCCACATCTCATTTCATCTCCTTTTCTCATCTGTTCTTCTGCTGAAGCCATCAGCTATGTACCTTGAGGCTCCTGACGACATTGTGGCCGAAAAGAAAAGACGCTTTTGTGTAAGGAAGTGGAGGAGACGGAGGAGGCATGTGGTGCACCTAATTGTTTTTTAGTTGTCAATGTTTTTATTGTAATTTAGGACATCACAAAAGAGACGACGGAGGTAGAGAGACACAGAGAGGGAAATGGAAAGAAAGGGGGAGGAGAGAAATAATAGTGAAATAATGGAGCGCTTTGTTTTGCCCACCCTTGTCAGATGTTAAATTTGTTTTCTGTGATTTTTGACATTGATTTCTCACAATTATTTACTGCGCCCTCGCCATCACCATGACGACCGTGACTCTGCCCTGTTGGTAAACGTTCCGAAGATGAGACTAAATGTGCGCCGAGTGACAACGAATGGATGAATGTATGAATGCTAAATGAGCACGTATTATTTGCTCATAAAAAATGAAAAGCATATACGTCTTCATTAAGGTTTTCTTTCTTCCCTCGAGATATTCTCCGAATCAATGGGTTCTGATGAAATTTTGTGACGGGACACTGGTAATTGATGGCTCCCTGGCTAATAGATTCTAAAATTGGAGTAAAAGTCGGATTATTATTATATTTCGAGTGGATTCCCTTGGCCGGGCGACAATAAGATTTGCAGGGGTCAGCATTGATAAAGAAGGCATCATTTGACTTATCAGATTGTATTCTTAAATGAAAATCAATCATTCCTGCACAAATGTGTTCCATCAAATCAAATGAATGGATTTAAGGTTAATCAAGGGCTTTATCTGGGAGTTTTTGGGGAGTCTGCCATGCCGTCTCGATTTTAGCCTATAGAGATAGAGTAACCATGTATAGAGTAACTGTCCTGGCATGTAAAGAGCTGGAGGAAAATTAATTAAGGCCATCATGTTGGGGCAGAGCCTTCAAGTTCCTAAGAGATTTGCTCAGTTCCAGAAGAGGAGCATTCTGTCAGCATCTTCATACTAATGCATAACAGAAATGAAGCAAACTACTGATTGAGACGCTGTTAGCGTACAAACAGTTTATTATGTTACTGTATAAACTGTTTGAAGTACAGATTATATGGATGGGAAGAATATTTTGTTACATTCCTGGGTTTGTTTTGCCTTTCTAGGTGTGGGTCTTTCTCCTTCTCTCTATTACTCGTTTAGTATATAACAGAACCACGGCAGATCAGTAATGACATGATTGCTTTAGAAGTAAATAAAACGGAGGATGTAGGTGAAAATGTTGGCTTAGTTTTACCCATTATTTTCATCTTTGTATGTTGTATATTTCAGCTTTATGCGAGTTTTGTACTTTCGAACCTCTGTGCTAATTCCTGCCGAGAGATTCAGAAACTAATTTTCTTCTTAAATGATGAATGTCAATCACCCGTAAATGAACTAGCATTTTCATGGCACAGCTGATCTACATTTAGTGACACCCACAAAACTCCATAAAAGGCAAAGCTCACAGAGATGAAAATGACCAAATGATGACTAAACAGTGAAAGAGTGCCTCGTGAGCATGGCATGAGCTAAAACGTCCAGTAACGCAGCTCAGCCACTGCAGAGCATCTATTACTATAGACACACACTAACTCTTCCTCCTCTTATAGGGTACCTCTGGCTGCAAGCTTTTTTATTTTCTATATTTCTCAATATAATTGCATCATGACTGGTCTTTTTCATTCATCTTTAGACCCTCACTTTCAACTGGCCCAAGTGAACTTAAAATAAAAAGGGTTTGTAACCAGAGACATCTTCTTTTCCAATGCTGATACTGATACCGAAACCTTGAGTATCAGCCAATATCAATACCCATTTGATTTAGATGTATTGACCCAATATCAATACCCATTTATTATTTAAAAAAAAAAAAAAAATGCTAAGCTTTAAAATGTTGTTGTTGTTCTTGTTGTTTCTTAGCTGAAGTACTTAAAATACAGGACAAATACAAAGATAAAAAGATATATAAATAAAACATCAATTCAAAATATACATAAATAATATCCTAACAATATTATCATGTCTATTTATATGTAAACATTTCCAGTTCCAAAACAGATTTGAAAAATCAAAAAAAAAAAAAAAAAAATACATACAATTTTGTAGAAATACAAAATACATTTTGCAGAATACAGGGTATATATATATATATATAGAGAGAGAGAGAGAGAGAGAGAGAGAGAGAGAGAGAGAAAGATGTATATGATTTCTTTTTTTAACATTGCCTTTGAGAAAAGACGAACGTAGTGAAATCATTCTCATGGTTGGATCAGGAAGGTTGCGATGGATTTTAACAGGAAACATAGCAAACACATCACACGCACACCATTGTTGCCAAACTTATTAACAAATTCAAAAAGACTGGAAGTGATGCGGACCGACCGAGAACTGGACGTCCACGAACATCGACTGACGAAGGCACAACCGAGGTGGTGCTGGCAAACAAAGTCCCCTATACATGGAGACATTTGTGACACACTGTAGTGTATATACCAACGTTAATATTAGGATTGTACTAACACTACTAAAACAGGCAGTGCTGGTTCAGTGATAATATTCTGACCTGCCATTCAAAAGCTGCCTCTGTTGGGATCTTCAGCAAGACCCTTAACCTTCTCTTTTCCAGAGGTGCTGTTTTATGCCTGACCCCAGCTCCTTAGCAAAAAGAGAAAATCACTGTACTGTACATTGGAGATCTCTCAAAAGCAGCCTTGTGTTCTTAATATGACTTCTCAACATGACTCTGGAAACTTACCAGTGAACAACAACAACAAAAAGCCAGATTCATAGTGGTGCAGTGGGAAAACATTTGGCCTATGCTTGGAAGATTGCCAGTAGAGTAAAAAATAGTAAAATAGTAGACTAAGAACTAAACACTAAGATATTGTGCACAAACTTATAGTACACTTTAAATGTATACTAAACTGTATTATATTTTCATAAGGAACCCCTTGTTAATTCGTTAACTAATTGGTACTAATGTAAATGGAAGTAAATATCTAAAAATATGAACGTTACAAACCGCCAACTCCCCAAAAACACTTGAAAATGTTCTAGGGTTCAGCGTTTGATAGCCATAGATACCTTTTAAAAAGCACCGGTATTTAAAAATAAATAAAATCGTGAATGAAACAGGAAGAATTTTGTCGAAGCATTGTTGTCTGTTTCAATCCTTGGTAATTATTAGTCCATGATTCATTGGACTAATAATTACCAAGGCTTGAGGTGAATGAATGAAAAAGTAGCCATTTATTCAGAGACATTAATGAAAGAATAGAAATAATGACCACCAATCAAGAAAAGATTCTGAAAGAAGCATCAGGCTATGAGAGTTTAATGCTCAAAGGCTATGAGTGTGTGAAATAGTTAGAGAATGAAAACAGGAAAGGATGAAGCAAAGGAGAAAAGAAATGGGAGAATAGAACACAGAGAGAGAGAGAGAAAGGGAAAGACCACGAGTAAGACAAATCAATGGAGAGAGAGTGAAGATAGAGGGGGAAACGGATTAGAAAGACAGAGAGACTCTGTTGGAAAGCGAAGTCATCGTGACATAGTGCAGAAGGAACAAAACAGAGCAGGGGCACAAATAAAGCGAGCGCAGGATTCATGAACACAATAACACGCTGGCCATCAGACTTCTCTGAACAGGAAAATAAAACAAGAGAGCGAGCGAAAGGTGAAGAAAGAAAGGAGATCACATCAGACAGCAGAGAAGCAGTGAAAAAAAAGAAAGGAAGTGTTGACTGTCTACAGTGACGGTTGCCGTGGCAACGCCGGCCGTCTGCACAAACGCACCGTCTTTGCTTTTTTCATTCTCTGAGAACAAATACCTCTCGCAATAATGAAATTTGAGCTTTAGGCCCGTTCTGTATGCTCCTAATCAAAGGTAGAGAGGAATAAGTGTAGGGAGATAGATCAATGCAACACAGAGCTCTTTTTTGTGCGCTGAGAAACGTTAGGTGGTGTGAGTCAACGATGAACGAAATGTCTAACACGTCCTGAAACAGGAGGTGCAGTGTGTGCTCTCTTCACAACAACAACAACAACAACAACAACAACAACACACAACAACACTGTTACATAAGGATTTAAATTTATCACAAAACAAAATCGTGATTGGTCATGTCGACGTGTGACAGCAGAATTAATATTTTACCGTTCCTATCATCTGTATAGCAATATATTCGTCCGTAGAACACACCTTTAAGCTTACATAAAATGTTTGTTAGGTAAGGAATAGCACGCATGGCAGCATGCTGTTATAGTAACACGATCAATGACAAGGTGGTGTGATGCAACCTAAAGCGATGTTACTCTTAATAACCTGAAGTTGATTATATTATAATTATATATATATATATATATATATATATATATATATATATATATATATATATATATATATATATATATAAATTATATATTCCACAGAAATACTTTGCATTGTTTAAACATTAATGAGACAAAAAAAAATGCACCTTGCCATGTTACATCTTGAAGACGTTCTCATATTGGACAGCTTTAAAGGAAAACTTACAGCTTTACCTCTGACTGTTATAAACAGTGAGACTGGAGACTCTTTACACTGACACTGGAGTTTCCTTACAGAAAGCTTCGTCATATCAATAATTAGATACGTTCCATATTAAATCCACTAATGTGGAACATCTACTGCACGAGTCCTTGTATAAGTTGTTACAATAGAAATAATGACGTACTGTATTAGTACTAGCTAACTACTGTCAGATCTGCTGTTATAGAAAATGAATTAAGGTCTTCTGGCCAATACAGAATCAAGAATTCAACAGCACTTTGGTATAAATAATACTCTAAATACCTTATCTCTAAACTCTTCTACAAATCGTGTTTCTATCATTATGGAAGGAGTTGGTCCACACTAAAACCACACACATAAACAAGGTGCCTGACATTCTGAAGCCACAGTTCACCTTACAGCGAGCTATTTTCTTGCATGGTACCTCCTATAAGTGATAATGCTGATGACTCATGAGCTTGTGCAAATCCTCATATCAAGGGCGATATGAGTGGTGATGATTCACCTCATTGCACATGTTGAAGCAACAAAACCAGTGCGATTAAGACCTTACAAATTACTAGTGAGAGTTCAGTCTTGTATGTGATTTGGATACTTTTGTCTTTTATATTCAGTTCAACACTAGCTGCATATGTATCTGGTAATCTTTTTAGATCTGAGGCTTTTCATAGCACTTTATGTATAGGAGAGGATGAGTGAGAGGGAAGGGGAGGGGCACAGTAGCAGATGTGCCATCAGATTCAATTAGCGACTTATCTCACGCCAAACCTCGTCACGGACTCTAGGGACTTTCCTTCTGAGAAACATTTTCATTACTCCAACCTCATTACCAAAACACAAATTAGACATCCATGAGTTCTTTCACTCAACTTCCACTTCCTGAAATGTGACCTTTCCGTGATGTGATTGTTATGTCGATATTACATTTGTGATGTGTTGTTTAAAGGCTTCTAATGCAAATATAATCAGGCTTTTGGGGTTTGGGGGTTCACGTTGGTTAAAATCTTGCAATGAAAGCCACGTAGTTTGTCTCAGGATTATGAATGAAAGCAGACTGTAGCTTTCCGAGAGCTGCAATTATGCCACCAAAAGTATCTGGACACCTGACAACACATGGACCTTGTTGCCACAAAGTTGGAGGCACACAATTGTCTAGTATGTCTGCTTGCTATTGCTTTAAGAATTTCTTTCACTGGAAATGAGAGGCCCAAAGCTGGACAATGCTCCTGTGCACAAAGTAAGTTCTATGAAGAAATGGTTTGGCAAGGATGGTGTCGAAGAACCATAGTGTGGAAGAACAGAGCCCTGACCTCAATCCCAATGAATAGTCATGGATGAATTGGGATGGCGACTGCATGCTAGATATTCTCGCTCAGTGCCTGACCTCACTAATACTCTTGTATCTGAATGAACACAAATCCCCACACTCCATATTAGTGCCCACGATCTTGAAACATAATATTCATGATCAGATGTCCACATGCTTCTTGCCATATATAGTGTAGCTGTCCACAGCTGCCGAGTATACTGGTCAAACTTTTTACCATGATTGGTTTCATAATGCCTCTGAATAATAAATTCTTTTGGCATAGCCACTTGCTGGGAGCAGCTTAAACAAATGGCTTTGTGGTTTATTTCCCAGAAGAAATATGTTCTAGTCCACTTCCGCTGGAATTGTCAGCATTCAGAATCCACTTTATGTTTCTTCAAACACATTTTTCTATGCACAATGCTAGCTTGTTAGTGTACATTAGCCTCTTAGTGCTCCCGAGATTGGGAAATGGCGCCAAATAAATGAGTCTATAAATGGGCATTAATAAAAGCCAGAAGACAACATTTAGTAGATAAATCAGGAACTGTACAGAGTTTTCTCCTCTGTATTTTTTTTTTTTTTTTTTTGCACTTCTGGTCTGCACTGTATAGAATATAGCTGAATTTTGTATTCATCCTGTTTCTTGTTTGTAAATTGGCCATTATGCAGACAAAGAGTAAAGCAAGGGGTGGAGAGAAAAAAGTTTAACTGAAATTTTGCTCATGTCAAACTAGCTTCATGAACCAAGGACAGTAAATAATGAGATGAGGAGATGGTGTATGATTCATTCATGAAAACATATTGTTATCACACCTACAGAAACAGGAACACACGTTCCTTCAGTTCAGATTGGAATTGATTTGGCCCTGTAATGCTTTGCCAGATCAACAGAAATGATTATAGGATGAAACCTGCCCATCTTTCATGACCTGTTCACCTCCAGAGACTGGAATCCGGTGGGAAAAATGATCGCTACACAGTACATACAACCCTCTAGATACCAGCTTCTTTCCACAAGCTGTCAGGATAATTAATGTTTAATCCCTCCTCAGATGTGATGGTTGTGCTAGTGTCAATTGTGTGTTCAAGGTGCAGAAGTTTGTATACAGTTGTGAAAATTATACACTTTTCAATCCAACCAAATTACCCTACACAGGGTCACAGAGGAGCCTGGAGCCTATCCCAGGGGACTCAGGGCACAAGGTGGGGGACACCGTGGATGGAGTGCTAACCCATCACAGGACACAATCACACACTATGGACAATTTAGAGATGCCAACATGCCTACAGCGCATGTCTTTAGACTGGGGGAAGAAACCGGAGTGATCGGAGGAAACCCCCCGAGGCACAGGGAGAACATGCAAACCACACACACAGGGTGGGGGTGGGGATCAAACTCCCAACCCTGGAGGTACAAGGCAAACGTACTAACCACTAAGCCACCGTGCCCCCCACCCGAATAAGTGATTCCCAAGTGAAATCCTTGTATGTATGTACAAATACACAAGGCCAAATCTGCCTCTAGATTTGAATTCTGTAATTGCACTTCAAACTAATGTGTAGTTTTCTCACAGCAATTTTTTATATCACAGAATGGCACGCAGTTTTGTCAAGTGTATTTATTCACATGAGACAAACTCCTCATTATCTCTAAACCACAACCTGATTGTTTTTTTCTCAAAAATCCCCGGGATAGTACTTTTTAATCAATTTTCATGTCAAGCTATGAAAGTTAATTACACAACAATTAAGCCCTCCTTCAGAATGATAACAGTGACCGATGCAATACATCCAGCTAATTGAGTGACTGAAAAGAAAATGTTCAAGTACATTTCTATCAAATACTTCTGGGTGAAATCACAGAAATGGCTATTAATTAGAACATGGCTCTTAGTGGGTATAGAAATAGAGCGTATAGTGTTTAAGGTGATTATGGTTCAGTTAAATAATAAGGAGCTGGTCTTAATTTCCCTGCTCTTTTATTGAAGTTCTGTTACACAAGTCATTAATCTTAGCGTTATAATTAAGAGAGGTAATGACATTCTCTGTAGTATTCAGTTTAAACGATCCTAAAACTAGGAAATCCTTTATAAATAGCCCAAGGGTAAAAAAGGTACACCTTCCTTTAATCTGAGCCAGATGAGAAGGATTGCTCTAGGTAGCTTTAATTGGATTGGCTTAATCTGGCCACACAAGCTTCTCTGGATTGTGGTTGGCATTCAGTAGAAGCACTTTCTAATGGCAGATGTACAAAAAATAATGTTGACAACAGACAGAGGTCAAAAACAATCAATGATACAGATCAATCTTGTTATCGGACATTGTTGTCCTTGCACAAAGTCAATTTTACACTAATCTCTTAAGATCTTGAGCCACATGACCAAGAGCACTATTCCAAATGAAGAAAACGTCTGGTTATCAATTGGCAAGAAAAGAAAACTTGTGAAAAAGAACTGTTTTTAGTGGAGAGCTATGTATATAGTATGTTGGAAAATACAGACCCAACATTGCCTGGAATTGGGAAATACAACCCCAACATTATCTGGAATTGGGAAATACAACCCCAACATTGTCTGGAATTAGGAAATACAACCCCAACATTATCTGGAATTGGGAAATACAACCCCAACATTGTCTGGAATTAGGAAATACAACCCCAACATTATCTGGAATTGGGAAATACAACCCCGACATTATCTGGAATTGGGAAATACAACCCCAGCATTATATGGAATTGGGAAATACAACCCCAACATTATCTGGAATTGGGAAATACAACCCCAACATTATCTGGAATTGGGAAATACAACCCCAACATTATCTGGAATTGGGAAATACAACCCCAACATTATCTGGAATTGGGAAATACAACCCCAGCATTATATGGAATTGGGAAATCAACCCCAACATTATCTGGAATTGGGAAATACAACCCGACATTATCTGGAATTGGGAAATACAACCCCGACATTATCTGGAATTGGGAAATACAACACCAACATTGTCTGGAATTGGGAAATACAAACCCAACATTGTCTGGAATTGCAACATTATCTGGAATTGGGAAATACAAACCCAACATTATCTGGAATTGCAAGAATTCCTGGTACTGTGAAGATGCCATCTCTTTATCATCTCTTAATAAATACAATCCTTTTGGTCCAGGCCCCTTGAAAGCCTGCTCCACCTAGGGTCACCACATAGTCAGTTTCATATTCTACTGCACTTCATATACATTTGTATCAATATCCCCAAACTGAAATATCAAAAAAGAACAGAAAGAGGGGGCAGATTTTTTTTTCTTGAATTTTCTGTATTGCAAGCCGTAGTTACTCCATCCCTCCTCTCTTCCTGCTCTCAGCAAGAAAAGACATTACCAAAGTCAAAGGAGAGCTGTTTTGTTAATTCATGCAACAGCGGCCCAATGAACAGATGGTATTTACATAAGACATCTGATTATATTCTCATAGCTTATGTAATGGAGGAATATGCCTTCCAATAAGACACATCATTCAGCAACCTGATCATGTAAGAAGTGAGCTGAATCCTGAACCTGCTTGAACTAACTTCCAAATGGGTCATTTGTATTTTAAATTATCGCTATATCTTTACTCTCAGTCATCATCCATACCACAGCACTGTTGAATTCTCAGTTCTGATTGCGGTTGGTTCATTTTCTATAACCGCAGCTGTTTGCAATGCAAATTACAGGGTTATATTAATGATTATCGTTTCTACAGCGTGTCCCAAAACTCTCCATACATAGGGGACTATGTTTGCCAGCACCACATCGGTTGAGCCTTCGTCAGTGGATGTTCGTGGGCGTCCAATTCTCGGCTCCAGGCTTTTTGAATTTGTTAATAAGTTTGGAAACAGTGTCGTGTGTGTGATGTACTCGCCATGTTTCCTGTTAAAGTCCATCGCAACCTTGCTACATCTTGACGTAATGATTTCAATACGTTCTTCTTTTGTCAAAGGCATTCTTAAAGGATACACAGGGGCTTGTATGGCAGATGTAAATCGGATTTTTTTTTTTTAATTGTTTAATTGTAAAGGTGAAGTTTTCTGTTAGGAGATCTAGCATTTTTGGAAGGAGTCTCCACCACCTCTGTAACTTTCTAGCGCGGATTAGAAATGAAACTAGAGTGTATACTTGATTGTTAGACTAGAGATTATGAAACAGGGCTTGGTTAATAAAACACACTAGAACATCTTGACTGGTTAAGTGCTTGCCGTTATTTTGAGTTGAAATAGCCACTTGAGACTAAGGAACATTTAAAATCCCATTTAGTACAGCAGTAATACCCCGAATCTGTGCTAATCCTTTGTTGTTAGAGCTCATTCATTTTTTTAGAATCTGAAATGGCACAATATTATTATCCACGCATTAGTATCATTCACACGCTTCACGTTCACAGGGACACTGCATTAGTAGTCTAATACTAATGCTACAAAGCAGCAAAACACAGGATTTTATAAGGCAGCATATCAGACATTGTATATCAACATCAACAGGCAGCATATCAGCATATCAACATCTCAGCTAAGACAATCCCATCTTTCTGTTCAATTGGATTGGAGCAGTGAAGGGTTCAAATTAGCTCTAACTGAGGAATGCATGTAAAATGTAAAAATTTAATAGCGGAGTAATTGAATAAAACATGCAGAATATCAATAAGCATTATAATCTGGCTGTGTTGAGTGATTTTTTTTTTTTTTTTTTACATCTAACCTTTAATGACTTATTGAGCTTTGATGGATGACCTCCTCTAAATGTCAGAGAGACAATTGTGCTATTCCTACACCTATATTTTTTTTTTATAACTGATTAAATGGTGCTCCACATGATGTTCAGTTTTTTTCAGTTCATGATGTTCATACCCTGACAGCTACCTTCCCAAAAATTTAACCTGAACTTGCTTCGACAGCCCCTTGTTTTTTTGTGATGTTTGGGAATGTTCTCTAACAGACTCTGAGTTCAGGTTCAGGTTCAGGAACAGGTGTATTTGCAGTATAGTGAGATCATGTGACACTTTAACTCTGGATTTAACTCAGAAGTTCCAAGGTAAAAAGAAGTAGAAAAAAAAAGAAAGAAAAAAAAACGCCCCCTCAATTCAGATTTACTACATAGAAAGTCAGAAAGATATCCTCAAACATGTGACATCAAACCAACATGGCTACTTATAGCAACGTATCAAGGTACTGTAGCACTTCTTACTGTTAAATGATTAATGTTGTATATACAAGCATTTGCATTAGATCTGTCAATATACGTACAATTCGTTTGTTAAATCGATGACCTATAAGTATATATACTTCACTGTGTTTAGGAGGTAAATATACATCACTTATCACAGTCAGCATTGTTGCTACTGTAACACAAGACGAACATGAAGGCGTCCACGTTTTTGTTTTGTTTTTCGACTTTGTAGCTCAAGCACATGGAGGTCGAAAATGACACAATTCTGAGATCCAACTTCCCATTTCTGAGCTAAGTTGAATGCAGCACAATTTAGGGTTTTCACAGCCAATGCGGTGAATACTTATTAGGCTTAGGCCAAATACAGGGTGTCCCAAAAGTCTCCATACACAGGAGACTATGTTTGCCAGCACCACGTCGGTTGCGCCTTTGTCAGTGGATGTTCATGTACGTCCACGTCTCAGTTCCCAGTGCACAACACTTCCAGTCTTTTTGAATTTGTTGATATCTTTGTTAACAGTGTCCATACTATAACATACAAACCATATTAACAAACTGGAAATCAAAGAATGACATTAATGTCACACATTGAAAAATCCTAACAATCGACTACATAACAATGGAAGAACTCTCTGCCTCAATCAAAAGTAAAACTACTAAATGTAATTTTACTTGGACAGCGCTGTTCACCTACATACACCAGGGAATCACCTTGCAACAGCCAACAAAACTACTTCTACAAACCAACCACATAATCAAATCCATACCACACATCACAAACACACATCTTTAAACACACCCTTCCCATACCCTCCCTCATACTCACTAAACCCACCGCCCTGATAAGTACCATGTCCTCTACTATCTTGTCTTGTCTACTGCTCTGTCTTGACAACTATCCTCTCTGTTATGTCCTACACCCAGCACTCACCCCTACAGCACTACACCCCTAAGTACAACACATCTGCAAATATGAATGCAGTACAATAAATTAAGTCTTAATGGTCCCCCAAAGTTGGGAGGGCTGGTGGCGGGCCCAAAAAAAAAATGGCAACAGTGTGGTGTGTGACGTGCATGTCCATCGCAACCTTGTGACAGCTTCCCGATGCAGCCATGAGAATAATTTCAGTACACTGTTCTTTTGTCAAAGGCATTCGTAAAGGATATCTGTAAATATATATATAGCATATAAACTAAGTATGAAAAATTTTGGAAGACATTATGCTAAAACTTTTGGGACACCCTGTATAGTAACAATTTACACAGGGGAAGTGTGGCAGAGGTTTATATATATATATAGGGTTGTCCCAATCCTATATATTGGAATATATTAAATATTAATATAGTTCATTTTTTTTTCTGTTTGTATATAATTTTGCAAACAATATTTGGACTATATTGTTCTAATGTATAAAAAGGTATATAAAGGAATTCAAAATAAAACTCACTTGACTTCATTTGACTTGAGTCCATTTTTTTTAACACTTTCTGTACACTCTACAGTATGCTCCTCTGAAATTGTGGATTCGAAACAGAGGTTTGTTAAGTGTTGTTTGTTTTCATGTTTAAAAGACCATAAAGATTTTTGTATTTGCTGTGTTTGTATAACGGCTGTGAGTCAGGGTATAGAGCATTCACGGAAACTGAGTTATTTAATCCGATTTGCATTAAAAGCAAATGTTTGAAGGTCGTCTAGAGCTCTATTGTGATTTTTGCGTTTTGGGGGAATGGTACATCCTGGTGATAGATCACCTGCTCTGAGCCATCCATTTCAACTGCAGCATCATCCTGAAAAGAGAAGAAGAAAAAAAAAGCAGACGAGAAACAAATGAGCAGTGAAGAGAAAAAACTTGTCCATGAAAGGAGCTTCATTTATTGTACTCCTCTCATTCCCTTCCATCTCCCTGTCTTGTCCTTTCTGTAGCTGAAGATGTGCTGCATTCGTCTGACTTACAGCAGTAAGACACACACACACACACACACACACACACACACACACACACACACACACACATTCATCTCCAGCTATCAGCAAAGCCACCATGCGTCACTTTCTCCTCCTTGCTTTTCATTTCTTCCCAACATCTTCCGTCTTTTTGTGAGTCTTAGCTCTGTTTGAGTGTGTGTGTGTGTGTGTGTGTGTGTGTGTGTGTGTGTTTCTATCAACAATATATCAATATACACAGGCACGGGTTGTTATACTGGCACCAGTACATGGTTCAGGTGTTTGGTGCTGTTCCATATCCGATTTGGCATGCAGCTGATGTGCAAGCAGGACGAGGAGAAGGTTAAAGGGTGAGATGTCCACAGAGACCTGATTTCTCTCCGCCTCATGGTACAGGACTGATGTAATGACCTCAGACAGAATTTGCACACACAGATGGCGCTTTTGGTGAATTTACTGAACCATAAAACCAAACAAATTTCTGCTCTTATCATAGCTTGTTAATCTATAACATGTAAACATTTGGATTTGACCTATTTCCTACAAATGTTGGTATTTTCAAACAACAAATGCTGATACACTTTGTATAGAAATATATGCTGAAGGCATAGGACTACAATTCACAGCAATTACGGACACTCTGACGTTCACGGTCCCCCGAATACTGATCGTACACACCTGAACTCAATCACGCACACACCCTTACTGCACCATCACTTGGGGAAGTGTATGTGCTGTGTTTGTTTAGACCAGTCGTGACCAAGCTGTTATATATTGATTGACCTGGTTTCTGATCTTGTTTCTGGTTTTCTCTACTTGCTCTAGTCCATGTTGATTGTTGGTCACCTGACCCTTGCCTGCACCTTGACCTTGGTTTGGGATTACGTCTTTATACTGTTTGCTACGATCAGTAAAGCTCTCTATACCTGCACTTGTGTCCATACCTGCATATCTGTTTGATTGGTATATTTCATAACTGAGGCTCGCAGTTTACTAAAGACTTGCATGATAAAAATCACATGCAAATTTGATTTAAGAAAAAAATCTTTTACATCTCATGTGTCTGTAATGAGATCCAATTTGGGATGTTTCTGCCTAAATTGGGAAAAATAGACCCAAGTCTAGAAATAATTCAGGATCAGAAACTCTGTGCACAAATGAATATGACCAAAGGGCAGAATTAAGACAGAACATTTGAAGACAAAGGATTAAAACCTTTATTTTAGTATAGTTTTTTTTTTTTTTTAATCTTTAGTATTTCAAAATAATACACTCATTTATTTTGTGTTTATGTTGTATTTTTAATAGTTTCATGTCTGATCATTGGTTATACCTGTCACAGCAATCAAGTAAGGAATAAAACATGATGGCGTGTGCTGTTATAAGCAAACAATCGATGATGGGGTGGTGTGATGCGGTCTGACGTGACGCTAAGTTTTATTCTTCTTATACCACGACAATTTGCCAAATCTTTTATTTATTAATGACATACAAATCTTTGATTTTATCCATCGGGTTTACTTTCAAAAAAACAAGTTAGTTTCTTTTCTCTCTCTCTTGAAGTTAATCAACATAATAATGCAGAGAAAATGCAACGTTCTCTGTCCTGAAGACTAAAGTAAAAGTTACAGCTTTATTGCTGACTGTTGTATAGTACTGACACTGGAGACTCCTTCCATAAAATGCTAAATAAACTAGGGTTAAGTTAGGGTTGCTTTTATTGTCTCCCATGAGAGATAATTCTCTCGGATAAGAGAAGCACTGCACCGTGCAACACATCACGATACATTACACTATAAACGCTATCTAATTTAATCAAATTGAAAATTTGGGATCTTGATTTAATTGTTAGGTTTCCAAACCAGCTGGTTATCCCATAATGTAACACAGACTCAATAGTAGCTCTATAAAAAATTAGTGTGGTCTTACTACGAACACCAGATACCCTCAGTCTTCTTAAAAAGTGTAGACGCTGGTGGATTCTTGCACAGACACTTGTCACTTGTGTATGCCAACTCAGATCACTGTCAATATACACCCCTAAGTATTTGTAGGAAGAGACCTGTTTGATGTCAGGGCCTTGTATACTGACAAGCTCCACGACTTCTCTGGGATCTAGTATACAGTGGGGGGAATAAGTATTGGATGCGTCAACATTTTTTTCAGTAAATATATTTCCAATGAGGCTGTTCACATAAGATTTTCACCAGACATCAGTATTAACTCAAGAAATCTGGAAATATAAAGAATTCACAACATTAAAATCCATAAATGAAGTTATGTGTAATAAAGTGGAATGACACAGGAAAAAAGTATTGAACACGCTAAGAAAAAGCAGTTTTCCAAGGCAAGATAAGGCAAGGAAGCAGCTGAAATCCATAAGTAGTTATACTCCCTATCTGTGCAAATTAATATCACCTGGGTTAGTAAATTGATGGTCTATAAAAAGGCTTTTCGTTACCAAGGTGTCACACAAGAAACATCTCATGATGGGTAAAAGCAAAGAGCTCTCCCAAGACCTTCACAACCTTATTGTTGCGAAACATACTGATGGAATCGGATACAGACGTATTTCAAAACTTCGGCATCTTCCAGTAAGCACAGTTGGGGCCATTATCCACAAGTGGAAGAAACATCACTCCGTCATCAACCGGTAACGCACAGGTGCTCCTCGCAAGATTTCTGAGCAGGGAGTCAGAAGAATAGTCAGAAGAGTAGCCCAAGAGCCAAGGACCACTCGGAAAGAGCTCCAGAAACACTTGGAGGCAGCAGGTGCCATCGTCACAGAGAAAACAATAGACAATGCACTCCACTGCTCATGCTCACCCGCAAGACTCCACTACTAAAGAAAAGACATGTCGAAGCTCGTTTAAAGTTTCCTTCAACTCATTTGGACAAGCCTATGAAATACTGGGAGAGTGTAGTCTGGTCAGACGAGAGCAAAATTGAACTTTTTGGCTGTCATACTACACACCATGTTTGGAGAAGAAATGGCACTGCACATCACCCTAAAAACACTATACCAACAGTGAAGTTTTGAGGTGAAGCATCATGGTGTGGGGCGGTTTTTCATCACATGGTACTGGCAGACTTCATATAATTGAAGGAACGATGAATGGAGCCCTTTACCGGGAGATTCTTGAGAAGAATCTGCTGCCATCCACCAGGATGATGAAGATGAGACGTGGGTGGAGCTTCCAGCAGGACAACGATCCAAAGCATACAGCAAAGAAAACTCTCAATTGGTTTCAGAGAAAAAAAATCAAGGCGTTACAATGGCCCAGTCAATCACCTGACTTCAGTCCAATTGAACAAAATTTAAAGACAATATGTTTCGAAGAATGGACCAAAATCACACCTGAATACTGCGGCCCATTAATTTCTTCATACAGGAAGCGTCTTGAAGCGGTCGTTACAAACAAAGGCTTCTCCACTAAGTATTAAATAAATTTCAGTTAGCTTTATCACACATAACTTCATGTATGGACTTTAATGTTGTGAATTCTTCATATATTCGGATTTCTTGACTAAATACTGATGTCTGGTGAACATTTCATGTGAATAACCTCATTGGAAATATATTTACTGAAAGAAATGTTGACGCATCCAATACTTATTTCCCCCACTGTATCAGATGGTATATTTCTTTGGACTCAGTGTTGTGTAGAATTTTTATAGTTATTGCTAAAGCACACAGTCTCACATGCCTGTAGAAGCCAAATGCTAGAAAGTACAGCCAAAATAAACTGCAATTTAATATCTGTTAGAATCAATTTGTCTGGACCAAAATACAACTCATAATAAATGCAGGCTTTTTTTTTTTTTTTTTTTTTTTTTTTTTGCACCACTTAAATGACTTCATTGTAATTTTTTGAAGCCTAATGGAAGCTGATCATGTTTCCTGGTTATGGTGGTGTTCACATAAACAGTAAAAGCATGCCAAGTCAGCGAGGTTGGAGCGCTATTAATCAAGAGGCAGCTTTTAAGAACCCGCTCGTGCTCCTGAGTGCTTTCTGCTCATTCAAGAAGGTCAAATAATCAATGTCGGAATGTTTAATGGAAATGTTCACCTAAAAGTCCTTCATGTACCTCAAAAGCACAAGCCACCTACAGCAGGGAATATTTTGAATCTTGAAGATGGATACAAGCGAGGCCTTGATACTGACCTGGAGGTCTTTAATTGGAGGCAATACAAAGGAATAAATAAATACGGGTTTATGAAACAGAATTATAATATTAAACACGGCTGAATAATGATGAGAGGACAGATGGCGTAACAAACATAGAAAATCATAGATAGCGGGATATTCTGTCACCGTCTAGCACACACGCACACACACACGCACACACACACACACACACACACATCTGTCTTACTATCCTTCTGAGGACCTTTCATTGCCATAATGCTGTGTCTACACCTAATACTTAATAACAAAAAGGAAACATTTTGTCTTTTTTTCAGTTATTTAAATAAAATCTCAAAAAGCGTTGTTTTGACAAATATGTGTCATAAATATAATCCCCCCCCCCCCCCCCCCCCGCCCCCCAGCCAAAACACAAGCTCCCCTGAGTGTGATTTTGATGCACAGGACAGAAAGGGTCTGGTGTGCAGGTGGAGCCACACAAAAGCTCAGGGTTAACCTTCACCCCCTGTAGTTCCACAGACACACACACGCAGATTTAATCGACCCCCTTCTGACCAGACCTTCGTCAGAGTCTTCCCCCGCCAGCTGTCATTAGATGAAGGATGAACCAGGGGGTTCAAGGTACCAGATTCATGATATCACACCACGCTTCCCCTTCCCTATGCCCTATAGACTCAGAGCTTCGGTCCCTTCATATCCGTATGATGCTGGATATCGTGCTCATTAAACACTCATGGCCTTGTGACCTGACACCCGTACAGCCATCTGTCCTCACAGAGCCACCGATTTATTTAATGTCATCTAGATATGCAAGCAAGGGTAATGGTGCATGCAATAACACTGAGATAGAGGCACTTAAAAAAGCAGGCAACGTTTCTCAGATTCATCTGGTTCACTTTGTACAGCTCTGATACTGAGAGTGACTTTTTATTTGTTGTTTAAATGCCGGTTCTGCATAGTGAGCCTCAAAAAATAACATGACAAAAATGAAGCTCCTGCTGTGAAATGATCGGATTCAGACTGTCGTGCTGTTACTGTGTCATGTTAATTTGATGTATGTTACATCTTTCCACTGTCTTGACGATGATGAATGCTCTCATGGGGAATAAATAATGTTTACTGAGTTGAAAATTTAATTTGCTGTTGATTTAAATCATTGTAGATGGACAGTTAATATATATATATATATATATATATATATATATATATATATATATATATATATATATGTGTGTGTGTGTGTGTGTGTGTGTGTGTGTGTGTGTGAAAAGACAGTTTAGGATTTCAGCTTTTATTTCCTGGTATTTAAATGTAGATGAGTTAAACGACATCGACTATGACACATGTTGTATCAGACCACCCAATTTGTAGGTGAGCAAAAATATTGGAACATGTGACGTACAGGTGTTCCTTGTGACCCAGGTGTGTCCTGTTAGACTGATTGTTTAAACAATAAATAGTTTTCAAAATCTACTCTTAGTTTTAGCCTCCAGTTTCACCTGTGAAGACTGCATTTGTTGTTTAAAAGGTTACGCCAACATGAAGATTAGAGAGCTGTCTATTTGAAAATAGCAAGCCATTTTGAAGCTGAGAAAAGAAGGGAAAATATATATTTAAAAAAAAAAAAAAAACATTGGGCATAACCAATACAACACTTTGGAATATCCTGAAAAAGAAAGAAACCACTGGTGTACTGAGCAACAAACACCGAATGGGTTGGACAAGGAAAACAACAACAGCTGATGAAAACCCAAAAACAACAGGGGTGAAGGTATCACAATCCACCGTTCAAGGATGACTTTGAGAGGAGAAATATAGAGGCCATACCACAAGATGCAAACCACTCATTAGCAGTAAGAATGGGAAAGCCAGATTGGAATTCTCAATGAAAAACAGAGAGGAGACACAAAAGCTCTGGAACCAACATTAACTTCTACTAAAGTCATGGAAAGGCCAAAGTGTGGAGAAAAAAAGGATCTGCTCATGATCCAAAACATACACGCTTATCAGTGAAACATGGTGGAGGTAGTGTCATGGCTTGGGCTTGCATGTCTGCTTCTAGAACATACTCACTAATCTTTATTGATGATGGAACTCATGATGATAGCAGCAGAATGAATTCAGAAATTTACAGGAACATTTTCTATGATAATTTACAGAGAAATGCATCCAAACGACTTTTGCTTGCCTAAAAATTGAGTGGTCTGATACAAAAGGTTCTGTGTTTTGTGGTGTTTAACACATCTAGATGTAAATACCAGGAAATAAAAGCTGAAATCCTAAACTCTTGTCTCATATCCGTCTTTTGATCTCAAATGTCTTTGGTGTATAGCACAAACAAACAAATTGCCCTTGCTGCTCCAATAGTTTCAGAGGGGACTATAAATGCTTTGGGGAAAAAAATTATCTGCCAATAGGACAAGATTATTTCAAGCTTGAAATTAGTAAAAAAAAAAAAAATGTCTAGAAATAGGTTTAATAATCATATATTTATTAATATGATCTTGTAATAGGAAATAATAGCTACATTTGATTATATTCAAGATATTTTCACTTGCTAAAAGAACCTGGTGAGGGAACTGCTGTAACATACTGTTAGTGATATGAGTAACTTTCCATTCCGCACCATTAAAAAAGTATAAATAGTTCAAATCGGCACACATCGTTTATTAATAGATTTTTTTTTTTTAATTATGTTTGGCGTATTGCTGTGGTACAAGAGAAATAAGAAACTATATCAGAATGTGTTCTTAGTGGAACATTTTCCAACGTCTTGTCATGTCTTATTCGTATGTATATACATATATAAATTCTAAATATGAGCATTTCTTTTTAACACAGATACGTAGAACCTTATACATACTAAGGTCACAATTTGTAAAGGTTTCAAAAATACACTATAAGGCCCAAAGTTTGTAGCCCCTTGGCCATCACACTCAAATATTTAAAATGCTTTTTAAGATAATTAAGTTCTGTGGTTTCATTTTCATCTGCTCTACAGCTTCTATAAGTTGCAATTACTACTTAATGGCAACTAACACCTTAAATGGTTCCAATCAGAAATTGCACTCCGATGGGAAAAAGCACTTACATCAGCCTTCATGAAGATTGAATGGGCAGAACACAAAAAACCCACTACACACACACACACAAACCACACGCCTGACTGAGAAGCACAAGGAGGATGAACTAAGAAAACTTTACCGAAACGCTTGCAATATATTTCATAATACAATAGCCTCAGGCCTTAAAGCCAACACAAAACAAGAAATATTGACATAAATATTGAACCCATCAATAATGCTCAAACCATCCATTCTAGTTTTGTAAGCACTTGCAAAATAATATTAACTTTAGCCCAGTAAAGTATGTAAAATATATACTCTGGGATTTAGCACGCATATTTACATGAATTCATTTGGTACAGAACTTAAAAGGAATTAAGTAATTCTAATAATTTTGTGTGAAAATCACAGATTTGTTTTTGTCATATTTACTGAAACACTCAATCAGTGCGCCTGGGCACAAAGCGAGCTCCATGAAGACATGGTGTGTTAAGGTTGGAGTGGAAGAACTCGAGAGTCCTGCACAGAGCCCTGATGTCAACCCACTGAACACTTTTGGGATGAACTGGAACGCCGACTGCACCCAGATCTCCTCGGTGCCTGACCTCGCCAATGCTCTTGTAGCCGAATGATCACAAATCCCCACAGCCATGCTCCAACATCTAGTGGAAAACCTTCCCAGAAGAGTGGAGCTTATTATAAGAGCAAAGCGGGACTCAATCTGAAATAGGATGTTTAACAAGCACAAATGAGTGTGATGGTCAGGTGTCCACATACTTTTGGCCATATAGTGCATCTCTAGAAGTTCAGCAGTTGCAAGACAAAACTCAAGTTCAAGCAAAATCTAAATCAAGCACACGTTGTTGAAGAATCAAGTCCAGGTCGACGTTTCAAGTCCCACAAGGAGAGTCAGAGAAAGGATGAGAAGTGGAGACGAAGTCAGACTGAAAGCGCATCATAACTCCAAAGAGAATCTCAGACAGAAAGAAGTACCTTATTGAAAAACATAATGGATGGTGGAATTTAAAAAAGACTCCGACAGAAAAGCAGAACAAAGCAAAACAAGAGGAAAGATGACAAGGCAGGAGCATGTTCAAGGCATATTACAGTGTGTCCCATCTCTACAAGCAATTTATTCCGTAAAACTTCAGAGAGATATTACAAACTGAGGCTTTTTATACAAAATAATAAAACAGCAAGGCATTTGCTGATATAAAACATGAAGATTAAATGAAAGATTTTTTTTAAAAAATGAAGAAAACGTCTTGACAGATTGAAGGAAATATGTTTTATGTTTGAAATTATTAATACAATGAACACACAATATGATTTTTTATTTTATTTTTATTTTTTGTTGTTTGTTTTATCATTTATTTTATCATGGAATGAAATTGCTGAAAGAAAACTGAAATAAAGTCCCATATATTTACAATATGACAGTAATGTCTCTGAACAACTCTTGAACACAGAGACAGAAAAGATTCTGGAAAATGGCATTTAAGGAATTGTTTGGCCAAATAATACACAATTGTTACACATTTTCATGAAAGTTCTGTTAAATGTCCAATATTCAATACATTTATTGCATCTGAAGTGTGCTTCTTTAGTTTTGTACTGGATCTACAAGGCTAACATAGCCTCAAGTTAGCATTGTACAAACTCTGAGGCCAATATGGGCTAATAAATCTAATAAATTTAACCTCAATCCATATAAACCTGGTGTTGGGGGTTAACAAGTATGTGACGATTTACACATATAGTTTGTACTGTGCAAAACTAGTAGGTATAGTATATGCTTCTCTTACTTGTTGGTCTCATAGCGCAAGTGTTAAACCCAAGCAAGCAAACTTTGGACATCAAACATGTCTTGACTGATCGAGTATCTTGAGGATTGAGGAGGAAGTGTACGAGCTTCATTTCGTGGCTGAACTGTTCTCAACCATAAAGGGCTAGTACAGATTTTACTGGGGGGAAAAAACAGCATAATTTTAACATCAATGATGAAGACGGTACAGTAAAACTGCTGAAAGCAGTAAAAACACTATGAGCATGATGGATGCAGAAGTTGGAGGCTGGAGTCATTAAGCTAATGGGAATTCACATGGGCAAAACCATGAGAAAACACAGACAAACTCTATGAGTAATGGGAATTAAATTTCCATTACAAGTTGTTGTGGAATACCGTAAAAACATTCACTTCTCAGTCTTGTTTCAGTGGGTAATCTCACCTGGATACTGTAGAGTTCTACCTTAGAACTGTTAGAGCTGTATTCCTACATGATTTCTCACCACTTGAGTGTTGGCACCAAAAGAAAAACTTAGTGATTACCATTTTCCAAACCCAAACGGTGTATGGTATCGGTCCTGAGTGCAGAGTCGCGTATTCAGTCCATGTGTGAAAACAGTCTTAATGCTGTTTGACTTTATAGTATACAATTAGACGAGTAGTGATTTAATAATCCTATATAGACTACATGAAGGAGAAACCTTGAGAGAAACTGGACTCAGAACAGAACGCATCCTCTTCTGACACCGGATAATTATAAATCATTACTCTTCTGAGTGTATACTATAAAGTTAAACAGCATTAAGGTTGTTTTCACATGTGGCCTTGAGTACTTGTCCCTGCACTCCATATACAAGTGGAAAATGATAATCACTAAGTAATCATATATATATATATATATATATATATATATATGTAATGTGCGTGTGTGTGTGTGTGTGTGAATTTTTTTCTTCACATATTATAGCTTGTTAGGAAGCTGGGGTCAGAGTGCAAGGTCAGCCATGATGCGGTGCCCCTGGAGCAGAGGAGGTTAAGGGACCTTGCTCAAAGGCCTAGAAGTGGCAGCTTGGCAGTGCTAGGGCTTGAACCCCAACCCTCTGATCAGTAACCCAGAGCCTTAACCGTTAAGCAACCACTGCCCCAAAACCTTAACCACTGAGCCACCACTGCCCTAAAACCTTAATTATTGAGCCACCACTGCCCCAAAACCTTAACCATTGAGCCACCACTGCCTTAAAACCTTAACCATTGAGCCACCACTGCCCTAAAACCTTAACCATTGAGCAACCACTGCCCTAAAGCCTTAATTATTGAGCAACCACTGCCCTAAAACCTTAACATTAAGCCACAACTGCCCTAAAACCTTAACATTAAGCCACCACTGCCCTAAAACCTTAACCATTCAGCCACCACTGCCCTAAAACCTTAACATTAAGCCACCACTGCCCTAAAACCTTAACATTAAGCCACCACTGCCCTAAAACCTTAACATTAAGCCACCACTGCCCTAAAACCTTAACATTAAGCCACCACTGCCCTAAAACCTTAACCATATATATTTTAGCGCACACCTCCCAGCCAATCAGAATCGGGTATTCGGACAGACAGTGGTATAATAGCTGTAATTCGTTACGTTATATTAAAAAAATGCTGTGGAATAACACTTCAGGATGTGCTGTTAGCAGAAAATATTCAACTTCTGGGTGGAAGCAGTAACGGTACTTCACATCGGGCTGCATCACACCAGCCGCCATTGATTGTTTTCCTTTAGTATGTGGAAGCTTTGATGAGCACGCTCAATGAATTTTATAAACTGGCACCTATGGCCGGGGTGTAGGTGGAAAAAAACAACATAAAATAAGACTTAGAGTGTAAAACACTACATTAGTGTCACTTCTGGGTTTTTTTTTTTTTCTTTTCCATTTTTGGTAGTTTGGTTTAATCGCAGAGCCTTTCATTAGTTCAATTATACTGATTGAATTTACTTTGAAAACAAGAAGCATTTAAGACAACCATAACAAAGTAAGTCCATATATAACCTTCTGGTGACTTTCCACTCACCTAATTTCCATCTTTTTATTCTACTCTTTTATAATTCACTACTAAATAAATCACACACATATACCATCTTAAAAGTGATATATGTGAGGAATTCATGACAATTATAGGCCATATTTGAGAGAGCTAGCATTGTATGTATTCCTAAATACCTGGAGCATGAATTCTTATTAAAGCTCTTTCTCATTGCTCATAACGAAAGGCCGAGCGCTGCAGGTGTAAAGCCCTGAGGGTACACTAACACACCATTTACATGTGTCAATAGAGAGAAGGGGAGAATATTACAGAGAACTAGAGGAAGAAAATGTATGATGGATGGCTTGTACAAGGAAAATGAGGAATTGATTTTTCACTCTGTGTGAAAGGCAGCATCACAGGATACGTCATAGTCAAAGCCAAACGCTGATTACTTTGGTAATGGTGTTATACAACACAAATCAACGGAGAGTTCTTTTAGTTGATTCATACACACCGCTTTCTGTCTTCACTTCTACATGTCAGGCTAGGTTTGTCCTTTTGCATCCAGGGCCTGTTCAGCATTGGTATTAACATCCATCTTGTGTCATCCAATCACAAGTGGACAGCTGAAAATCTTTTTTTTTCTTTTTCTAAAGTACTCCACATTTTGTAGCGTTACACCCTGGAAGTGAAATTGGCTTAATTGGGAGTGTATGTCATGAGTTTACATAAAATATCCCATAATATTGAAGTGGGAGGAAGACAGTGCATAGTTTGCAAAAGTATGTACAAATAAAAAGTATGTTGTGAAATATTCACCCCTGTTGCTGTGAAACCCCAGTATTAAATCCATTATCAAAAAAAGAGACAAAACACACCCATGGGCAAACCCATGACCCCATGCCTAAGGAGAATGTCCAGAAAAAACATCAATGATTGGGTAAGGAGGACATCAAAGAAACAACCAAGAGGCCAAGATTAGCGCAACATGATACTACCACCACCATGCTTCACTGTGGGGATGGTGTTCTCAGGGTGATGAGCCTGAATTCAATTGAATTCAGTTCAATTTTATTTGCATAGCACTTTTAACAATGGACGTTGTCTCAAAGCAGCTTTACAGAAACATATAAACACAGGATATGGATTTTAAGTGTGTGAATTTATCCCTATTGAGCGAGCCGGTGGCGACGGTGGTGAGGAAAAACTCCTTAAGATGATACGAGGAAGAAACCTTGAGAGGAACCAGACTCAGAAGGGAACCCGTCCTCATCTGGGTAACAACGGATAGTGTGAACGTAAAAGAAAGTTCATTATGGTTCATTATGCCTTTTTGGCAAATTCCAAACAGAATTTCAGATGGCTCGCCACTCTTCCAGGATTCTTCCAGGAAGTGGAGTGTGTGTGGTTATGTGCTATGTGAACCCTTTTCTGCTTTACAGTGTTATGTGAACTTTAAGGGTTCCCAGAACGAAATCAAGTGTAGAACCCTTTAGGTTGCTAGATTGCACTCTTTGTCTAGAACTGTAGTAGTGGGAACATTGTTAGAAATTTATTAGGCTAGCTCGTGCTAAATGTTATGCTTTCCACAGATGACTTGGCCAGCAGCCAAAAGATCCATTGTGTAAATTAATTGTGCAGCAGTACCTGACATTGAAAACATAATATTTCAGTTGATACTTCACGAGCTCCCCAAACACAAAGGGTTTTGTTTTTGTTTCAGGATATTGTGGGGTGTTTTTTATTTATTTATTTATTTTTTTTTTGAGAAATAAGAACTGAGGCTAGAAAAGAAGAAGTAATCATTGCTACATTTAGCAATGTATAGCATGATAGGTTCTGGATCCACAATAAGTCTAACCAAGATCAAATATTTACTGAAGATGAAAGGATGGATGAAAGAATGAATGAAATGGAGCATTTATAGCACTCACTAGATCCGTAATGTCTCATAAACACATCAGCAAAACTTTCCATTTCATTTTCATTTTCTTTAAAAGCAAACAAGATTTATATATTTACTTGGGTCTTCTCACGTGCAGATTTACCGACCCTCATTTTTCACCCTTTTTTAAACAACAGACGTGAATTTTAATAGGCACTGAGCCCTGAACATGTTTATAGTGGTAAAGTGATTCTGCTTTATAAGTGTGGTTTATAGTGTTGCTCTTAGTGCCTCTGTGGGTAACTAAAGTACTGAGCTGACAAATAAAGGCAGATGACTAGTGTGTGATAAATATCCTACCAGCTCTCCACATTTAGCTTAGCCTATTTATCATGATATGCTTATTTAACACATAAATCCCAAAAACTTCCTCAGTTTCAGTGGGATACTTTGTTGTTTCTAATAAACTACACGCCTATATTTATTTTCCTCTGCTTCTTTCTGTTTTGTCACTTGGACCAGCTACAGTCCATTGCTCTTACAACCTATGGTCAGCAGAATGATGCAGATTTGATGGGAATAAAACATGTTGTCGTCAGATATAATAGCACTGCTAGAACGCTTTTTAACCAATCAGATTGTGTAGTCCGAAGTAAGGGTGTAAGGAATAAAACACTTGTGGGCGTGCTGTTATAGGAAAATGCTGTAATTATCAACAATGTAGTTTGATGAGGCCCGATGCAGAGTTACAGTTACCACAACAAAGCATTCCATACAGGATTTCGCGGAGAGAAAGCACTTGAACTGAAATTGCAATTGAAATTGTTTTGTTTGTTGGTAAATTAGACCTTTTAGCTATACTCATGTTCGACTCATATTCACATGCATCGAAGTGGGCTGTGGCTGAGTGCACATTGTGATGATGTCACATGACACGTCTTGGTCCAAATCTGTGGAAAATCTTTAGTCATTGTGAAATATTTCAAGCTCCGCCGAATATTGCGGAGTTTGCTTGATTTTGCGTTCATTTCTGCGACCGCAAAATCGAGGGACTGCCACGAAGCTGATTATTTTCCAATTACAGCACGTCCTGCAGCGTCTTATTCCTCTTATACCACAGCAACGTGCCAGTGATTACAATGTTTAATTCATTAAACACAAACATATAGTACTTTTTTATATCTATAATTACAATTAATGTTTGAACTGTCTTCAAGACAAGCCTTAGATTATGTACATCATATGCCGTACAGGTCTGTGTGATTTCAATGAAAATTGGTCATTACTCTGTCACGTTGTTCTAGAAGACGAATCAAGAGCAACCATGACTGAAAAAACTGCATGGTAATATAAATACATTTATGCACATCTGCAGTGAATGTGTGAAAGAGTTCAGTGTACATTTTCTCTAGCTCTAAATACTAAAGAAAACATGTCAACATTAGAGCTATGGTAATGAAACATGATGTATTTACCTGTATACATCCCACTATTAGGCATTCTGTGAACTTTTCTGCATTAGTGTGTTGCTCGTGCACAAACAAGAAAAATGAGATGTCACGCTCCTGCTGCAGCCTTGCTCCCCAGCCTCTAGCCTCTTTGCCCCTACAAACCAGACTCACATTATACATGCGGCACATAATTAGAGCAAGTCACAGATTATTGGCCGGGGGGGGGGGGGGGGGGGTTAGTGAGTGTTTGACACTTAGCTGTCTAACAGATTTTTTTGTTTATCCAGCATTAACTAAAGAACTGATAAGCAACTAATTCAATTCCATATGCATATACAGTGGGGGGGGAATAAGTATTGGACACGTCAACATTTTGTTCAGTAAATATATTTCCAATGAGGCTGTTCACATGAAATTTTCACAAGACATCCATATTAACTCTGATATTAATTTGCACAGATAGGGGGTATACCATGCCTAGGGGGTATACCGCCTTACCGTGCCTTGGAGAACGGCTTTTTCTTAGTGTGAAATTCATTCAATTCTTTGATTCCCTGTGTCATTCCACTTTATTACACATAATTTTATTTATGGACTTTAATGTTGTAAATTCTTTATATATCCGGATTTCTTGAGTTAATACTGATGTCTGGTGAAAGTTTCATGTGAATAGCCTCATTGGAAATATATTTACTGAAAAAAATGTTATTAATACATTTTCCCCCGACTGTATAGCAAAATTATCATTGTTGTTCTCACAAACTGGATCAGACTGATGTATAATGGCAGCAGGTGACACATACAGGGTTCCCAAATGTAAAATTCCATGACTTTTCCCTGACTTTCCCTGACCAAAATCTTGAATTTCCATTACCTACTCTACAAAGAATGGTACAATGTATTTCCCGGGTACTGAGCAGAAAAAAAAATCTAACTATTTTAACCTATTAAATCTGTAAGCTTGATTTCCTGGTTAACAGACCTTTCCAGTGCAAAACTTAGTTAAAAAGAACATACTTATCTCATGACTAGTCTTTACACCTCATAGACAAAATGGTCCTAATAAAACAAAATATATTTCTTTAATGCAAATAAAATCAATTTATTTACAAGGTACAGTAAGCCATTTTAAGTACACTTTTAACCCATAGCCCATATATATATATATATATATATATATATATATATATATATATATATATATATATATATTCCAGAAATTCCATGACCTGTGGGAACCCTGCATATATAGCCATTTGAGATTTCAGCCACTAAAATGTTGCCTGAATGAGAGAGAACCTGATGAGGAGCAAACATCAAAGCATAAGTGGTAACCTTGTAATCTTTATAATCAAGATTATGTCTCTAAAACCTCTGAAAACTCGTGGCCTCATGGTATCGTAGGTGTGACGTGACACGACTTCACATTGGAGGGGACGTGAGATTAGAGGTTTTATTTAGTATGACTAGTATAACTAAGATAAAGATGTCCATGAGAAATCCATTGCAGATATCTTCAACCTCCACTGACATTATCCAGAGAGAATGATGCTGCTTGTTCCTCTTTAATTTTCTTCCATTTCTGTGATCTGTTTTGTCTGTCATGATGACCCTATTCCCCTCTATTCTGGTTTATAATTAATGTCCTTAGATACTATCACATATCTCTTCTGTCCTCCTCTTCACAATCCCTTGTCATTTTTTTTTGTCTTTTTCTCTCTTATCCATCTGTTTGTCTCTTCATTTGCTCAAGCTCCAGTGCCCATTTGATGCATTTGTTTCTCTCTGTCTTTTCATTGTTGACAGGCGCTATGTGTCAGAGTAGCACTTTCACTCCCACTGGGCCTTCCATCAAAACACACACATCTACACATGACACACAGCAGTATCTCACCTGGGGGTGTGTATGGATGACTTGAATGTGTATGTATATACAGTGCCCTCAACTAATATTTGCACTCTTGAAAATATGAGCAAAGAAGACTGAAAATTTGTCTTTATTGTTTTTTTCAAGGTTTCGGGGGCTTTGGGGCCCTTAACATGCTCACAAACTCATGAAATTCGGCATACATGTCAGAGTCATCGGCCATTAGGCCCGGGCAAAGAGTAGCACGTGGGTGAGGTGGGTGAGCTCTGTAGCGCCCCCTTTTACACGATACATAAATTGTACTTACTTGTGCGTATATGAACAAAACTCAGTACACATATTGTTCTCATCGACCCGAACAACTTTCGCGCCGACATCATTAGCCCTGCCCAACAAGAAGTCGGCCATTTTGGATTTTGTGATGCAGTGCATGCAGTGAACTGTTAAATACTCCTCCTAGGGGATTCATGTGAATGTCAATAAACGTGGTCGACATTATGGCAAGACAATGAGGAGGCAAAATTGCGAAGTGATTTTTGATATCTCGAATGGTTTCGCCATGGTGAGGCAATAAATTTATGCAGAAAAAAGGGAAACAGGAAGTGTCTCATATCTTCTGCATGCAATGAGCGATTTAGATTAATACTGGGGGCTGATGACATGGATGTAATTATTGTGAGTCACGGTCATAGTTCCCCCAACTGGCAGCAGGAAGTGTGTCAATTAAAACATGCTTCTTATATTTACTCGAATCACTTCAAACTAGGTCAAGACACGGCTGATGTCAAACTGCGAAATGATTCTTGATATCTTAAATAGTGTTGCTGTGGTAACGCATCAAACTTTAATACTCTTTTCTTTGTATATTTGGGTGTTTTACGTTACAGCACTTCACTTCAGTATTTTACAGCTTTACTATGCATTGTTTTCATACACTCACCGGGTGGCAATGGCACCGTAGTGCTTGGGCCCATCATCGCTGCTTGCAGCTATATTTGGTATTTGTTTTCTGTGAATGTGAAGAATTTTGTACATCGTGTTCAGTGAACTTTTCAGATCTTTCCCGAATGTAACAAACCCAAAATTGAAGTAAATTTGATAAAATTTTATTAGATGGTTATTGTTGTCAACTACAGGGTGTCCCAAAAGACTCCATACATAGATAGGGGACTATGTTTGTCAGCATCACATCGGTTGTTTCTTCATCAGTGGATGTTCGTGGACGTCCACTTCTCGGTCGGTCTGCATCACTCCCAGTCTTTTTGAATTTGTTAACAAGTTCGGCAACAGTATCGCGTGTGATATGCTTGCCATGTTTCCTGTTAAAGTCCATCGCAACCTTACGGCAGCTTCCCAATCCAGCCATGAGAATGATTTCAATATGTTCTTCTTTTGAAATTCTTAAAGGCTATCTGAATATTGTGCTACACCCATAATATATACTGTATATTATACTGTATATACAGATGTCAGAGGCAGTTGGATATGAATGACAGGGGAATTGGAATCATTTGGGGATTGTCTGTTTGCTTGGTTGCATGTGACATATGGTATACACCAGGGAGATTATTCTCATCAGGGAATAATGGAGGCGTTTCCTGCACCACCTCCTTCTGCCATCTTGGCATGTCTGTCTCTCTATCTGCTATAAGAATCATTGTGATAAAGTATATATAAATGCAATAAAGGGTCAAATCTTTTTATTTCTTCAGATTAATGATATAGGAAGTGTGCTTCTCTTTTAGTGAGACCCTGACATCCATGTCACACAGTGAGAAACTTCCTTTCTTTGCATTTATCCTGGGATATCCTATGTTGACTATGAGAATCCTATGAGAATGTCTGAGAAACCAAACTGCCTTTCTGGATGGACCGTACTGGTCCATCCTGATGCCCTACTTCTGCTTCTCATCACTTGGAAACCACTCGCTATTGCTGAGGATATCTCCTGAGGATGAGGAGATTACTGAGGATGGTACCACTTAAAAACCATGAAGGTGGCTTTGAATTGCAACTGATATGTACGGTTTTGTTACGATGGCTTAAGACTACAGTTGCTACGATAGTTTTAGGACTGCAGTTTCTATGAACAATGCACTCCTGGTTATGAATTTCCTGGTTAGAAAAGGACTCTTATTGGCCATGTAGTACACGGTTATAGAAGGGAATTATTTATAATTGGACTATCTTTTGTCACCCAGATGAGGATTGGTGGCCTTTTGGGTCTTGCTTCACTCGAGGTTTCATCCTCATATTACATCAGGGAGTTTTTCCTTGCCACCCTCACCTCTGGCTTGCTTATTACGGATAAACTTATCAATTTAAAACTTATATACTGACTTTCTAAATTTCTGTAAAGCTGTTTTGTGACCATGTCTATTGTTAAAATCGCTACACAAATAAAACTTTATTGAATTGAATAGATCCATTCTCCATCATGTAGATGGTCATCCTTCTTGCTAGGACAGAGAAGACGATCTTACCTTCAACACAGAGAAGAGAGATAAGATTCTGAACTGGCTGGTCACAGAGGAGTTTTCCTTCTCCGTTAACACAAAGCAGCCTTCTGCGTGTTTCCAGGTGGATGGAATAGTTCCTTTCATCCTCATCCTCTGGAATAGCTTCTACAGCCTCAGGAGTACCATCGGACATTTCTTGTATACCTGGTAGGGTACACCACTTGGACCTGGGGCTGATGCTGATCGAGACGTCTTCACTACCCAATTTCTCTCTATAAACTAATATTATTCTCGCTCATGTAGTTTTATCAGAACACAAGCTTGTCTGCAAATAGAATCCATTGGGACCATTTGGACAAGTACAAAATACCTAGAAATAGGCTTTATATATATATATATATATATATATATATATATATATATATATATATATATATATATATATATATAATCGCTTAATGAAAATTATTAGATGTAGTTCCTATCTATATTCAAAATTTTCACAAGATTTCTTTTTTTCTCGTTATGTTCTAGGAGATATGAGCTAGAGAAATATTAAAGAGAAATTTCCTTTCAGAAAACAAGACATAGAGGTCTATCTCAACTTTTATTTCATTAAGGATCACTGATTTGTAAATTATTTCAGTTTATGTAGAGATTAGGAATGCTTACCTCTCTTTTCATTGACAATCACGTAAAATATAATGTGTAGCACATCCAGAATCCTATACAATGAGATTTCAAGGTATTCGTGTAAAACATTTCTTTTCCACCCACACTCCGTTGCCTTGGTGATGGCTGCACAGTCCAAGTACATTTAATTATAAATTCAATGCCATCATTTTCATCATTTTGAGCTGAAGTCATGTTACTTCACTGAATGTAAGAGAAGCTGTTCGAAAAATGAAACGTTTGAACCTCAGGCACCTTTCGTGCTTAATGAGTGAAACTGTGTGGATTGCCGTTTTGTCAACTGTTTCATTCCATCTTTACCGTTCAGTCTTTTTTTTTTTTTTTTTTTTTGTCTGATTAATCAGTACTGCATATCTTCAGCGTTGTTCATGCTTTTGTTATTTTTTTTAAATGGCGGTCTGGTATGTCTCAAACTGCAGCGTCCCGTATATACTCCCTAGTGTGCGGCAGACAATTGGCTTCCTGTGGACACATGCCCTTCTGTTTTTCTAACATGGCATTGGAAAGGGGGAAAGAGACTGAGAGACACTTCGTGTTGGAAAAAAATATATATATATATATATCTTGAAGCTGTAAATGCCAACAACAGCTTTACAACAAAGTACTAATGTTGGTCAGTTGTGCAATGTTGGTAATCCCTGACTGTAATATTTCCCCTCACTGTACATGACACGTTGTTGAACATGAGGTCAGGTATAAGGTATTTCTGCTTCCTTTGTTCCTCAGCTACTCCTTCAGGTCAGTTCACCTGACCACACATTAAATCTTTAGCAGTGATTTATTTTTTATGAGCACGTCCTCATTATTTTCTTATAACCACATATGCTCATAAGCTGGTATGTATCCTGGTTCCACTAGTTTTCTTGTGTTTTTTAGATTTTTCGTATTTGGAGTTTTACCCTTTACCTGTCTTTTAGATGACAAAAAAGCTACTCTCTTTTGTTTATGATATCTGCCTGTGTTTTTGACCCGGACCATGAATCATGAAGACAGTTTTAGGGAGAGCATTAATAAAGAGACTCTGCAAACTGTCTTAATGACTCTGGCTGCCATTTGTTACAGGAGAAGACAAGAATGAAGGATGAACAACTATGTTTACAACTATTAAATGATGGGGAGAAAAGGACAAAAGAAGAATGAAGGATGAAAAAAATATATCATTTTACCATTATATTTGCGCTCATAATTCATAATAATCGAGTATTCCAGTAAGAGTAAACTCTAAAGGACTGAAATTCAGGAATATTTGGAAGCTTTGAACTTCAAAACCTCAAACTCAAAGTTTCAGGTTCTATAAAAGATTTACTCCAGACACGTTTAATAATATATTGTCTATGACTCATCACATTCGTCTTTTATGCCGTCTGTAGAGCAGAGACGAGGAAAGACACAAATATTTCAGCTAATGATAATCTTACGGTCTCTCCATCATTCTAAACTGGTGTAATGTGTCAGTCTTTATTGCACCTGGTAAATGCAAAGCCACTCTGGTGTAATTCAGAGGCTTTTAAAGGTACAAGCTTTATTCCTTTATTCACCACTATATATATATATATATATATATATATATATATATATATATATATATATATATATATATATATACACACACACATATATAATGTGTATGTACGTATGTATGTATGTGTGTATGTATATATACATGCATGTGTGTATATATATATATATATATATATATATATATATATATATATGTATGTCTTTATTGCACCTGGTGTGTGTGTGTGTGTGTGTGTGTGTGTGTGTGTGTGTCTCAACAAAAGGAAGGCTACAATGACTCAAATAATCACTCTTTACAACCGTGTTGAGCAGAAAAGCAAACATGGAAAACCTTGAGGCAGATGGCGTACAACAGCAGAAGACCACAAGGGGTTTCACTCATGTAAGCCAATAACAAAAATGTAAACTGGGCACTGATCACAGGTTCACCTGGAGAGCTGATTGTAAAAACATCACCTAGTTGAATCACCTGATGAATCTTGATTTCCTGCTGCAACCTGCAGAAGGTAGGGTCAGAATTTGGCATCAACAGCATGAATCCATAGATCCAAACAGTTCAGGCTGGTGGTGGTCATGTAATGGTGTGGGGAATGTTTTCTTGGATGTGAAAACATACCCAAAAAAAAAAAAAAAAAAAGAGAGATTCACACCATGAATGTGCAGTTGACAAATCTGCAGCACTTATGGGACACAATCATGTCAACATGGACCAGAATCTTAAAGGACGGTTTCCAAAGCCGTGTGGAATCCGTGCAATGAAAGACTGAGTCTAAAAGCAAAAGGGGTTCCTATTCAATATTAGTATGGTGTACATAATAAAGTAGCCAGTTCTTATGTACCAAACTATACCGTAGTGCGCACACACACACACACACACACACACACACACGCCTAAAGAGCACTTACACTCAGCCTCTGACTCTTCTGCGATAAACACAGTCACAGCTGTGCTTGAATATGGATCATTATAAACAGCCTCGGCCGCTGGAGCAATTAGTCTTCTGAGGAACACGGTCCAATTTACACACGTGAGCATCCGCTCAGGTGCTGTCGTCTGATTGGCTGTGCCGAGATTATTAGATGGAAAATATAACAGAAAAACATTTGCATAAGGAAGTAGAGAGAGATTAACTTCCAGGATCTGTCAACACAACCCAAGATGTTAAGCGTCAATAAAAATCATCCAAGAAATGAAATTGTGGATGAATGGCTCGAGCTTTCATCGAGCGACAGGTGTGAAAGCCAGTCTGGAATATCTTCTTTTGTTGTGTCGCATTTAGATTAGATTAGATTGATTAGAGTAGATTAGATTAGTGGTTAATTTTCTAAAACATCAGCTGTGACAGTAATTCACATTGCAGGTTTATATTAATGCGCTCACGCTAATTAATACGTTATAGTTTCTATGGTAACACCTCATTGACATGAACTTGCACAGAGGATGCTCCACGTGCATGGATTTTTGTTTGTGTGGTGAAGTCTTTCAGTGAGGAGATGTTTATTTAACATTTTTGGATGGACCCTTCAGTTTAACTGGATAGAGGACTGAATTGAATGTCCATTAACGTCAAGAGAAAGAAAAAAGGAGAGGCTGGTGAGGGAAAAACTGTTTAAATCTGATATAACGTAAGTGATAACATGAACTAACTGTGCGTTCAAGGCCTCCTGGGACATTCGTATTTACATAAGGTGCATAAGGTGCAAGATGATGGTGTACTATACCTTCTCTTAAGTACAAAAAAAATACAGAAGGTTTTTTAACTCTACTTCTCGAAAATGAAGAATGCGCATCAGGCGTGTTTTGCTTTTTTACGTTTTTAATCAATTTACGAAGCCAATGTAAATTTTATTCTTACATATAATATTGTAATTGTATGATGCTATCATATCTTGTGCAGGCAATTAGCTTGTTTTATTGTAAAATGTTTGGGTTTTTTTTTAAAGCCTGACAATAACTTGCTGCATATACTAAACACACAATAACTGAAATCAGCTTCTGAGGTGAGTAAGCATTCAATTTCAACAAATTTACCATCGACTACAGACGTTACATCCATTGATTCCACCATGATTTCTCACTGACACGTCCCCACTCAAAGAAAAATAGCGAGTTTCCCACTCGTAATTACGACTTTTTATGTGCGTTCACCGTAACTTGTTTCATGGATGTTCCCTAACATTAAATGTAACTATAAACTAGTACACTGTCTTATCCATTACGGGATAGTAAGCATACCTAACAATCACTCCTTCTTTTTACCTCCCTCTCCCTCTCTCC